>NC_058041.1:14801088-15101088 GCF_019176455.1 Solea senegalensis
AGAGTATCGTATGTCGTATCGTATGTCGTTCAAAATCAGTCAAAAAAGTCATTGTATAGTATGTCATCCAAAATCAGTCAAAAAAGTCATAGTATACTAAGTCGTCCAAAATCAGTGAAAAAAGACATAGTATAGTATGTTGTCCAAAATGGGACCATAAAGTCATAGTATAGTATGTGGTCCATCATCAGTCAAAAAGGCCATAGTATAGTATGTTGTCCAAAATATTGAAAAAAAGTCATAGTATAGTATGTTGTCCAAAATGTGACCAAAAAGTCATAGTATAGTATGTCGTCCAAAATCAGTCAAAAAAGTCATAGGATAGTATGTCGTCCAAAATCAGTCAAAAAGTCATAGTATAGTATGTTGTCCAAAATCAGTCAAAAGTCATAGTATAGTATGTTGTCCAAAATGTTGCAAAAAAGTCATAGTATATGTTGTCCAAAATAAGTCAAAAAGTCATAGTATAGTATGTCGTCCAAAATGTGACCAAAAAGTCATAGTATAGTATATCGTCCAAAATCAGTCAAAAAAGTCATAGTATAGTATGTCGTCCAAAATCAGTCAAAACAGTTATAGTATTGTATTTCGTCCAAAATCAGTCAAAAAAGTCATAGTATAATATGTTGTCCAAAATCAGTCAAAAAAGTCATATTATCTCGTCCAAAATGACACCAAAATGTCATACTATGTTGTGAGTTGCCATTCACCCATTCACTCACACTTTCATACAGAGCATCTACAGTATGTGCAGCTCATTTTCTATCATTCATCTTTTATACCCATCCACACGCTGCCAGCACAGCCATCAGGAGTGGGGTTAAAGCCCACATAGACCAGAAGCTCCAATTAACGCTGCGTTTGTGTGTGTATCTGCGTCATTACCTCGTTTATGAAACCCTAAAGTTTCAGAACAAACAGTTCAGCCACTGCTGAGAAAATAGGGTTTTATTGTTTTCCTGGGCTCTGCGAAGCGGATCGGCACTTCCTTAATTTGATGTCGTCATCATTATACCTCACCACCGCAGCGCCTCCTGGTGCGGGCACAAATCCGGGCACATACGGTTGCGTACATTCAACCGCAAAAGAAGAAGAAGAACTACTCTCGTTGTAGCTGCTGAGATGCAGAGCATCCACCGTGCCAGAGGGGGAGCTGTGTATCTGAGAGCTGGCCTATCTATTACGTCACTTCCAGGTACCTGGCCAATCACAGGACAGTGGGAAAGCTCTCGTTGGCTGGCCAATCACAACACAGTCCACGTTCTGGGGGTGTGGTTTTGGTCTGAAACAGCGCGGCTGTAAGTTACTTGCCCAAGGACACATCAGCATGTAGACTAGCGGAGCCGGGAATCAAGCCCACAACCCTTGAGTTGAAAGACAACTCACTGGCCTGGACCAGGATGTAAACCAGTAGCAACTCAAATGAGTTGCTTCCTTCCTTCCTTCCTGCCTTCCTTCCTGCTTTCCTTCTTTCCAGAGACTGTTTAAAATATATTACTCTCTGCTACAGCGCACTAATTTCAGGTGATAACGAGCACTCATTCTCAAATATCACCGCCACTACGACGCCCTCTGTTGAGTTTCCTTCATAATAAATTACGCAGCCGTCTAATTAAATGTGAGAGTTTTAAAACCTGCTCGTTCGGCAGCTTAATGACCCCAACTTCTTCCAGACTTCATCAGAAACTACACTCACATTATTAAGAGAGGAGAGGGGAGGGGAGGGGAGGGGAGCTCCAGAGCTCCTCTGGTGACATTTGATTTAAAGAAAAAAAAAGCCATGAGATAATAATGAGCAGCCATCAAAATGAATCAAAGTGTCTTGGACAAATAATCGTTGTTTTACATTTACACTGTTGACATCTGAAGGAGAGGAGACACCTGTGTGCAGTACTGAAATCTGTGACCCAGGGGAATCTGTCCTCTTCCCCCAAACCCTAACCCATCGACGTAAACTGTCTGTCAGTACGATCAGCATTTAATCTGATAGCGTGTCCTGTGCTGTACTAACCTTGTTAGTCAACCATGAGGGCAACTTATGATCTAGTATGTATATTATTATTTTGCTGAAACATTGATTAGTTTCCTTAGGCTATTGCAATGCGATGTCTATGATTTAATGAGTTGATCCTCAGAAATGTGAGGTGTATATTATGATTTTTATGGCAGTCAAGTACATCACTTAAAGTTTATCTCAAGAGTCTATTGACTTTTCATTTTATAGTCAATTTAAATGTGTCATTTCATTCTCGGATGGGATGGCCTGCTCTGGCCACCTGACAGATCAGTCATTGGTACACTTTCATATATAAAGCAATACTCAGATTAGAGCCCACCTACATTTGTACCTTAATTTCAGTGCTGATCCGTACTTTTTCCATTCACTAGATCGTTTGCTGCTTTCTGTTCCATGTGCCCGTACTGAACTGGGCAAAAAGGCTTTTGTGCATTCTGCACCTTTTGCATGGAATATGTTGCCGAAAGACTGGAAACTAGAAAGAGAGACCATAGAACCAGTGTTAGCTTCTCTACACTGGCTCCCCGTACAGTTTAGAATTAAATATAAAATCCTCCTCCTCACGTACAAAGCATTTAATGGTCAGGCCCCTTCATACCTGAAAGAACTAGTCTTATCACCCTAAAAGACCACTAAGAGTAGAATGGGAGGCAGAGCCTTCAGTTACCAGGCTCCTCCTCTCCTGCGGAACCAGCTTACAATGACAGTTCAGGAGGCGGAGCCTCTCTCTGTATTTAAAGTTAGACTTTCCTAACTTTCCTTTTTGATAAAGCTTATAGTTAGAGATGGTTCAGGGAAACCTGGACCATCTCATAGTTATGCCGTTATAGACCTTGACTGCTGGGGGATTTTCCTGTGGTGCACACACATTCACTCTGTCACACTCAGGGTATGAATGACTTTTTATATGTCATTAACCTTGTCTCTTTCTCCCCCTAGTTTGTGTCTTTCCTCCCTTCCCTCTCTCTCTCTCTCTCTCTGTATTCTCATCTTGCAGGTTGCAGGATCAAGATCCAGTTTTCGAGGCTACCCATATCATACATATGATCACCATTATTATTGTGCTATAATTAAAAAGTAGATATCATTGACTGTATAAACTTGTAACTTGATACAGTTGTGTATCTGCTCCTGGTCTCTCTCTCTCTCTCTCTCTCTCCCCCATTTTCCTTTCACCACAACCGGTCGAGGCAGATGACCGCACACCTCTGAGCCTGGTTCTGTCAGAGATTTCTTCTTGTTAAGAGGGAGTTTTTATCTCCACTGATGCCTAGTGAATTGAAACTACCTGGGTTCATTTCATTGAGTGTTTTCAAATCCAAACTGAGAATTCCACAATATGCACTTGTTTCATAATGTACTTGTAAATTTAATCTGGATTCTTTTGTTTTCTGTTAGTGTTTTAAATGTGAAACTGTCGAGTGTGTCGTACTTGCTGCTGCCTATCTTGGCTAGGTTATTAATCTCAATGGGAATTTCCTGGTTAAATAAAGGTTGAATAAATAAAAACAAAAAAATTCTGGCAACAGAATCGCTTTAAGTTCATATTTTTTCCAAAACAAAGGCTCTGAATTCTGCATGAAATCGTGTTTGTGAAAATAAGCACATCATTTAAATAACCTGATGATATAACATTAACTGTCTGTAGATTTAATATGGTTACTGATACAATTTGAGAACCGCCGTAGAGAAGGCATGTATACTTCAGACACTGGAGACCAGACAACAACTTCACATATCATAGGATGAAATAGTTTTATTTATTTTTTCTTTATTTTGATTCAATTTGCCAAGCAACTTGACAAGAATAAAAAGGCAAAAGTTTGAACAATACAAGACATCATGTGTCAATGAAAAGTGTCAGGCAAGCTGTAATACTGTAATGAAACGAGTCCAGTTCCACACAGACACGCCAGTCGCTTAAAGGGCCGTAACATCTTCACAAGGTCACCTTCTCATTTATCTCTTAGCAAAGTACAAATATAGCGCGTCCTCCCGTTCCTGGTTATTTTTTACTCTGAAGGTGTTTGCAGCTCTCGGGTCAGTTGGGCTAAAGGGATGCTCTGATTGGGAAAAGTCACAAAACATTTCGACGTTTTTCATCAGTGAACTGCAGCAAAAAACGGTGCATTTAAATGAGCTTTAAAGATACAGTAGGCGGGATTTTTCTGATCGCAAAAAGAGAAAATTATACTTCACCTCCTCTGGACTCTGTGAACAGCCTCGCAGCTGGAGACTCAGACGCTCCTGTTTCACATGCAGCATCTTCTACACTATTTTCACCACAGACACACTGGTGCTTCTGGTTTTCTGGGCAGATACTGACAGTATCTCACAGCAGGAAGCTCTTTCAGTGCATCTTTTCATACACATTGGGAGTTTGTGGAGAATGAAACAAGACACCAATTCACACGATCCCACGCTGCTTTCCGATGTGATCAAACTCTGTAATTTGTTATTGTTGTGGGAGACTCCCAGCAGCAGAGAATTCAATACAATGTGAGCAATTCATTAATGAAATGAAGTCTCCCAGGTTTCTGTTTCCGAGTAACCTCACATCTGCCTTGGTTAAATACCCATCAGGTCTTTCTAATGCTGCATGTGAGTGACCCATAATGAGTCTGTATACAGGTCCCCTCGGTGGAATGATTGTCACTCCAGCACGGGCCGCAACTGCCTATGCTGCTAAGAAACCTAAAAAAAAAACGAGTCGAGATGGAGAGATTGCCTTGGGTCATCTTGCTTATTATCTGTTTGTGCTCATCAAACAAAAAGATATTTTCATCAAGCTGTGGATGAGAGTCAAAAAATCAACCGTTTTACTGTAAATCCAGCCTACTGCAGCTTTAATAAGAATAGGTAGCACCTCTTTTGACCAGTGTGTGACCAAAAGAACTCACCATTCTCACTCACATTCCTTGTAACTGGTGCGTCCCGATGAGCTGCACAACTCATGACCTGCAGTCACATCTGAAGGTTTCAATGATCTTGGCAATAAAGGAGCGAGCACAGTGGCGTCAGTGTCAGTCAGAGTTTGGTCATGGGTATATGAAGACTGTTCCACGGGCCCATCCATAATTCCTCCTCGTCCGACTGTGTTCTATCACTCGGGCACTCGAGTGGCTCTCTCATCACGAGACCGGCGACGCGGTCGTCTTCATCGCCGCCGTCCACCTTTGACTCCCGCTCGCCGTCTCTCGGCTCGTCCCTCCCCGCCGCGCTCTGTGGCTGCTGCTCTGTGCCGCCCCGCGCCGCTTTCACCGCGTTCGATGCAGACGCGACGCTTTCGGGGCCCGTGTTGCTGGGGCTGCTCGACCCCAAAGAAACGCTGGATTGTCGCGTGTTAAACACATTCATCGTTTTATTGATGTCAGCGTGCGACAGAGAGGAAGTGGCCGTCGCAGACGCAGCCACCCCCGGGGTTTGGAAGGTGCGCAGCGTGCTGCCCCCGCCGTCTGCCGCTAGTCTGGGAATGCTCAGCGGGACTCTCTCCTCCAACGTGGCAGCCATTTTGTCCAGTTTTTTAAAGTGCTTGGCCAGCCGGGAGCTGAAGATGGGCGAGGTGAGTTTCAGGTTGTTGTTTGTGGTGGCGTGTGCGTGCGCGGCGGGGCCTGCGGCGTTGACCGAGCGCCGCGTGCGGATGATGGAGCCGTTCTGGGCCATGTAGATGCTGCCGTTAACGTTAGCGTGGCTGTTGAGGTTGGTGGACAAGCGGCTGCGCTGGGTGTCCGGCATGCTGTCCTCACCGGTGGAGCTGGTCTCGTACTCTCGGTCCACCACCAGCTTGATGCGATGCTTTCTACAGCCATGCTGCAAAAAAAAAACATGCAGAGAAAATGGCGTTAAACAAGTGTGTGGGTACTTTCAAGGTCCACATACACTCACGGGTCAGTTCTTACGGTACATCAAATACCCAATAAAGTGACCGCTGTGGTTTTCCTGCAGCTGTGGCTCATCTGCTTCAATGTTAAACAAGTTCAAGTGATTATTTGATTTGCAGTTGCCATCAATAAGGCATTTACTCCCAAAGAACTGCTGCTCACTTGACATTTCCTTCTTCTTCTATGAAGATCCCTTTCTGAAATACTCGGACTGTACCATGTTCTATGTCACTAAAATGATTAAATTCGTCCTCATTCTGATGCTCGGTTTGAACTTCAGAGGATGGAGAGGGAAGCGATTACGGTGAAGAACAGGAAGTCGTTTATATCATATACAAGACTTTTATTATAAAACTGAGTGTTTATTTTCTTATCATACACTTGTGATGGAATAGAAATAGTTGCCAAAACAGATCACAGGGTGGCACTATGGAGTATTTGGATCTGAAATCCTGACCTCATGTGAATAAAGAGAGCTTAAAAATGACTGTATCTTTTAATACTAGGTTGAACCCAGCCTAAGCATATTTTTACTTAAAGAAGTGAGAAGTATTGTTTTAAACTACTGTTGGATGTAGCATAAAACTCTATCAATTGACAAAATAAACATTTCCACTCGCACACAACACAGCAAAAACACACGTGTGCAACAGTGTTACTCCAAGTTTTTGATCATGTTTTAATCATGAAAAATCCTAAAATAAACCAACTGTTTAACAAAACTGTAAGTGTTGCATGGAATGGAACTCATTGTAACACCGCTGCACACAAACACACTCTGGAAGAAGAAAAGGGGTTTGCTGTGACAGTAACTGACCTGCTGTTTCACAACAAACAAAACCCTGAGGTTATTTCTATTTACATCGGTAAGAAAGCAAATAAAGAACAGTACTGTATAAAGAAAACTAATTTTCCCTGCAGGCAACCACAGGTGCTGGAGGAGCTAGCGGGAGAGTGACAGAGGAACATAAATAAACTTTGAGCAAAGCTTAGGAGCAACAAAGAGAAGACAGCGAGGTCAGTGCAGCAGCAGCAGCAGAACAGTGAGTCCTCGCAGACAGGAGACATCCTACAGAGAAGAAAACCACTCAAACACTGCACACAAGTATCACAGCTGCTATAAAAGGAAGGCA
This sequence comes from Solea senegalensis, assembly GCF_019176455.1. Lineage (NCBI taxonomy): Eukaryota > Metazoa > Chordata > Actinopteri > Pleuronectiformes > Soleidae > Solea > Solea senegalensis. The sequence goes on from NC_058041.1 coordinate 14,808,120, forward strand.
AGATGGACACGGAGGAGCTCCAGGCAAAAAACAAGACCGGAGACAAGAGGTTTCTAAGAGGAGGAAGATGTTAAAAACAGCCGAGAGCAGAAGAGAACGCGCCGACATATTCTGCCAGCGCGAGTGTCACAGCAGACAAGAACAATCAAACATCTCAGATCTTACACAGAGAGCCAAAGCATGTGATCGGCGTCAAAATGGGTCCTCGTCTGCATTTCACTCAGCCAAATTATCCGAATCTCTTTCCTCATCCTGGTTCTCGTCCCTGGAATGGCCCCTGCCCTCCTCTTCGCCCTCCTCTTCATCCTCAATGATGGGCGACAAGTCGTCCGAGTTGCCAGGTTGGTTGTTGCTGGAACTTCGCCTACTTGACATGACTCCATTCCCCCCCCGCTCTTCTCCTGATTCCTCATCTTCCTCACTTTCCTCCTCACTGTCTTCCTCTGTGGTGTCATGTGAAGAAGGAGGCCGTCTGGAACCTTTGGGCCTTGAACTAGAAACTGTAGAACACGAACACCTCTGGACATCTTTGGAGCGTCTGCTGCCGTTTCTGTCCATCGCTCTGCTGTTTGTGGGCGGTCTGCTCCTACTTTGCGTCCTCAAGTTGGCGCTTTTACGACTAAGACTGCTGCGACTCGCTGAGCTGTTGCTAGCACTACCTTTCCTTGAGCCTTTTCTGCTGGACTTTTCCGCCTCGCTCTCTGACCCTCTGTCTGTGTCAGGAGCTCCCTTTGCCCTTTCTGCCCCTGAGTCCGACTCGTTTTTGTCCGTCCCTGTATCAGATGCTGTCTTGTCGTGCTCGGCTGTGACGGATGATACGGGGCTACTCGCGTCAGAGACACTGAATTCGGACGGAGACTCTTTGCTGCCACTTCCTGTCTCGGAATCGCTGTCATGATGTCTTTTCTCTCCCCTCCACCATCCCTCAGAGGAGCTATCCTCCTCCTCTACCCTCCTCTTCCTCCTCCTCCTCCTCCTCCTGGCCTCTCCATGGTCCCTCTCTGACACTGATGCAGACACACTCATATCTCCTACAGAGCCATACATCCTCCTGTGCATCTCCTCTCCTGTAGCCCAGCTCATTCCATCACTCCACTGCTCATTCCCCACCCTGGCGGGACCCTGGAGCCTCCTGGCCAGGGAGATAAGACCAAGGGTCTTGCTCAGGTTTTGTTTTACTGCCGGTGGTCTGCCGGCTTCGACAGATGTCTGGAAATAACTACCATCGATGACCAAGTTGCTGCCAAGGCTGTAAGACCGGCCAAATGATGAAAGGCCGGGGAGCTCTCCCCTGTGCTCAGGTTGGATGCCTTCTCCTAACCCATTCTTTATCACACCATTTCTCTTGCTCCTCCCCAGTGTTTCCGGTTCTCCCCTACCTGCTCGCTCTCTCCCTCTTTCACCTGAGTCATCTCTTCCCCCTCCTTTATTTTCCCTGGTCAATGACTCCCCTCTCTCAAACTCTTTTCCCACTCCTTCCTTCCTCCTGTCTTCCTGCCTTTCTCTACTTCCATCATCCCCTGTTTCCATCGGTCCAATCCTGGCTTTGCTCCACGGTGGGTGGATGGAGGGCGGCTGTCCAGATTTCTTGCTCACACTGGACAGCAGCGCGCTTACTCTCGTCACCCCTTTCAACCTGGAGGCCGCACTCGTGCCCTTTGATTTGGCGTTTGTGGTCGCAGTGCCCTCCAGTGGTTGGTTTTTGTCACCCTCACCCCTGGGGTCACCTGAGGTCATTCTTTGAGCTGGGTTGGGAGGAGGACGGGGCTGGAAGTAAGCAGGGTGAGGGGCTACTCTGTCTCCTTGAAACTGTCTCCTCACCTGATGACATTGATGCAGAATCAAACAAGAACATTTAGCAAAAGGGACAACAGAGAAAAAACCCAAACAGTAAATACTTTTACTGTTTTATTACTTACTTTTATTATGAGCCACTTAATAAAAGGCTCACCTGATAAAATCCACACCATTTTAAGTCTATGGTAATGAAGTTTGCCACTTGTGCAAGTCCATAGAGAAAATCTGTCATTTTAAATCCTGGAACAGACGAGTAGTTGATCCATTGCTGCTTCCATCTGTAAGTCCAAATATGTTATTTAGAAATCCTTTGATTGGATTTAGCTAAATGATTCTCTCGGGCCATCGAACAATGAGAGGAAGCAGCATGTTCACAGATTTTGTCAAGTGGGGGGGCACCTTCTTGGTGCATGGGGTGGACACACTGCACTCAGCATTGACTACTGCAGTCAAGCTATCTGACACTTGTTTGCTGATTTGTGAGCGTACTGACATCCTGTTTTCAAAATAAAACACAGAGAGCGCTGTGTTTCTGTCTGAGTGCCTATTAGGTCAGAGACCTAATAACTGGACATACTGGAAGCATAATGGAAATGTCTCATCTCAAATTTGAGAATGTTTTTGTTTTTGATTAAAATGTGCAAATGTGAAACTTTTAACTTCTAAATTTCTCTAAAACTGTGCAGTAAAAATGTCTGATTCCCCGTATGCTCGTAGTCATAGATGTCCTGAATACAACCCTGTCAGTCTTTTCGAGAACATACGTGTAATTCGATTTGTATTGCATCTCAAAGTTTTGATTTAAAAAGTGCTAATGTGAGACTTTTAATTTGAAATTTCTCTAAAACAGTACAGTTTTAGTGCAGTTTGAGTATATTTTGAACATGATATTATAACATGTCTTAACATATAGCATATATAGGGTCTTGTATAGTGGCTTATCTGAGAGTAGAGGGTCTCACATTGAGAGCCAAGAAACAGCATAAATACATATTACATGCAGCAGCTTTAAAGTCTTTAAATGTAAGATGACTGAAATTCTCCCACCTACAACATATGCATATTTCTTTTTGTATTAAACTGGAGTTTTTGTATATATAACATATACAACACACCATCTCCCCCATTGTTTATTCATTTTACTTGGTAATAATCAGAGTGGGTGAGCAATTTTTTGATAATATGATCTACATGGTGTTGTTTTTCTTTATTTTTTCTCTTTAAAAAAATATTAACATATATGTATTCATTTATAAATATCTCTGATAATGTGAATATGTGTTATAATGCCTTATATAGGTGGGATTAGAAACATCAATTATGATAATAAAAGGTTGATACTGTATATTGTATGGTTATTGTGAAAACTAAGTGAAATAGATTTTAATTGGAATCCAAATTAGATTAAGTGATGTTACCACCACTGTGAATGGTTGTTGTGAAGGATCGAAATCATTTATTCAGCAAAACCAGTGCATACTGCACAGCCTGTGTTCATTTCCTTGTGTTTACCTCTGCGTCAGACTCCTGCGGGCTGTAGTAGTAGCTGCCGTCATCATCGACAACAACTTCTCCATATTCATCGTAGAGGCCGGAGGGTGAGATCAGCTTCCTGCGACTGCCGTACTGAGGCAGGTCGTACCTAAACACAGAGACGGGAGGGAGAGAAGAAAATAAAGAAATGACACGTTGTGATGCATGTGCTATTCATTCAAAGACATGGCTGTCGGCGGGGACACGAGGTAAAAGAGATTTCAACCACTTAGCAAAATTCTCTCCAAACAAACAGCTTCAGTCTACCATATCTAAGAATGTTTTTGTCATTTTATCACATCTTTCTGACAGAAAACACAAGTCAAAGAACCGCTCAATCCCCCGCACAGAAGTCCACAGAGAGAACCTGTGTATTTAACTCATTGTGAAAATTATAAAAATAAATGTGTGCCACTTAAGTAAACCCCAATGAAGAATTAACACCGGAACAGTGAAAAAACTCATATTTGAACTCACTAAAAGAGGCAGCAATAGATCAACAACTCCCTTGTGCCATAGTGTAAAATTGCAGATTGTCTCCATGGAGTTTGGTGTGGTGTTGTGAGCAGATAACAAAGCAAACCACACTTCAGTTTCCAGTTTTAAAGACTTTTAAACAGCAAGATAAAGACCTAAGCAGGTGTATTTTTGTTGTTTTCAAAGACAGTGAGCCCACTTGTTCCATCCTGGTTTACAACTGCACTTTAAAATACTTAAACCTTAAACTTAAAGCTTTGTTTGTAAAACTTGGCTTCACAAGCACAATTTGCACTTTGCCACTGCTTTCCAACAACCACTTGAAGCCATAATGCACTGCACAACAGTGCGGCTTCCTCTAAAGATAAGCAGTGTCTAATGACTCCTAAGCAAAAGCTGCCTTAATCACAAAAGAAGCATTTTGTTGCCAGGAGACATTTTTTTGTGAGCAGAAAACATTGGAATCGATTTTCCTCCCTTTTGTCTCTCTTTGTTGCCTCTTTCCGGGAGGCCTGCCTGCCTCCACCGGCCAAAAAAAACTGTGCCGTGCATCACCACGTTTGGGCTCCGTGCCCTGCAGCGTGCCGCTCAGAGAGACAGTGGGTCGAAAAACATATATTTTCAAACGGCATCCTGGAATAACAATACATCCCAGAGTGATTAAAGTAACAAATCGGCTGGAAGTCCTTTGGCTCTCTTCCACAACAGAGTTGTACGGAAGAAAAGTTGCCCCGTGTAATCACTAAGCTCTTTGTCAACCAGTAGTTGCTCTGCCTTTACATTAATAGCCAAGTAATAAACAAAGGTGCCCGAGTGAGAAGAGCAGGGAGAAAACAGGGAGAAAATCAGTGGTGCATTCAGTGGACCGATGGAAAACAACAGCTTTTAAAAGTAAAAGCAAGTCAGCAGAAAATGACTTTGGTAGAAGATCAAGTCACCCATTAGATTGTCTTATATTTAATTACTCGAGCATTTTAACATGCACTTAAGTTAGTGTCCAACCTAAAAGTCCACAATCTTAAAGGGCCAGTGTGTAATATTTATAGGGTTTATTCTTACAGAAATGTAAGTATGTTTGCATAAGTGTATAATCACTTAAAAATAAAAAAAAAACATTTTATTTGTTTTTCATAGAATTAAGAAGAAGAAACCTTAAATATGTACTTAAGGTAAGGGCCTTGCTCTAAGGAGGGCGCCATCTTGAGCTAACATGTTTCTACAGTCGCTCACACAGACCGTTTCAATTTTTCCTTCCTAAACAAAGGCCACCGTGGTTCACTGATGCACTTGAAAAATGGAGGGGTTTGTGTGATGCAATCTGCAATCTCACCTCTAGATGTCACTGTCAGTAATCCTCACACACTGGATCTTTAAATGCTTTCATTCACCACCTTATGTCTGGAGCATAATTAATAGACTTAAAACAGGAGCAATAGTGATAAATCAGCAAAGGTGAGACATAATTAACGATATGGAAATCGTTGTGTCAGGTTTGCAGCTTTGTTTTTGTGGACAATGGCCATAATCTCCTGATTTCTTCACCTCTTTTTTGCTACATGCTGATTTAGTTGCTTGGTGTTGAGCTTGTGTTAAGTTGAGGTGAAAACAGTTTTATGAGCCTTTTCTTACACCAACACAAGAGCTTAGTTATACCGACATGAGTAAACAAACTGAACCAAAATGTTTAATCTAGAACTCGGTGCCATCATCCTCCTGAGGTACGGAACATTAAAAGAAGAGAAATGGTTAAATGAACATGTGTGGTGGACAATGCAGTGCAAGTGCAACTAAAAATATGGGACCCACAAAGGGCCGGCATCTTCCCCTTAGACCACAAGTAGCCAGTCTTAGTACCTTTTACTCTGAGGAACTCACAAGAATCCTGCTGACACAAGCAACTGGATTTTGAGTAACCCAATCAACTGCAAGTGGTCACCCACACCTCGTCAACATCCCAAGATCCAACACACAGCTTCATTTATCTTCATATGTACCAAGAACAAGCAGGCTGTGGAACGCACCCCCAGCCTCGGTTTTCCAGTCCTCGTTTTAGGCTTATCTCATTGTATGTGCATGACTATATGACTGTTAGTGAGTTATTAAGGAAATGACAATGCGGATGTCAATGTGAAAGTAATCTCGAGGCGAGATTGTGACGTGATACATTCTGCTATATTCTCCTTATTAGCAATTTGTATACTGTAATTTGACTTACTCGCATAATTGTTTTCCTGCATGAGCCGATTTTCATCGTTAAACAATAGAAACACCAAAAAAAAAAAAGCTTTACTTTTACTTATTATTTATTTGGAAAAGGGAGTGGGGTAAAAGTGAAAGTTGTAAGAAACATCAAAAAAACTCAAGGAAAGTACACTCACAGTAAATTGCAGTATAGTTTGAGCGTAAATTCTACAATTACAGCATATGTTCCTGAGATTTAGCAGTATTTTTTTTATAAATACTGTATATCGTTGCAAAAATCACACTAAAAAAAATCCCTTCAGATGAGTTTCCTTTAATAGGAACACCTGCAGTAATTTCACAATAAAACACAAAAATACAGGAATGTTCCCAGTTGTAACGTGATGTCATTTATGGTGAAATTCACCGTGGAATCGTAGAAATAATTTACAGTGTACTAAGAATGATTTGCACCCTCTGCACAGTGAATCGGAGCGTGTCGCCTCTGGGGCGGAGCTTTTACTCTCCCATGTAAAACAAGGCGATTGGAAAGTAGCTTTGTTCCAGCAGCCATTTCGCAAATGAACAAGTGATATTTGCACAGCATCTATTTATTCATTTATATGCAGCGCCGTGCGAAAAGTCTCAGGGCACATCTGTCAAATTCTCTAATCATCCGTGTTTGGACTGGAATGTTTAACTCATACATTGAATTTACTTGACCTAAAGGAAAGAGGGGTGACAATATATAATATGTATAATCCTCTCATGGCATGGTCTGTATAAGCTAATGGAATGAGCCTTAACCCCACACTAAAACCTGATTATGGGATTTCACAGCCATTAACCCACCGACTACAACGGAAACTCTCACACATACACACACACAATCAATACTCTAAGGCTGTGCTTACAACTTAGCGCTTGCAATTTCCTCCTTTTCCATTTTTCTCCTTCTCCTCTCTTTGTCACCACTAGGGGGTAGTAATGACATAAACATCAGCTCACTGACTTCACATGCAACACTTTGTGTGTTTGACAACAGTTCTGCTTGTTCTTTACTACTTTGAGGGGAAAAAATAGCACATTTGTAAGGGAACGTAGTGACAAAAATAACAGGAAACTGAATCTAGTTTGTTTGAAACGGATTCATTTACTGGGTAATATTGCATGTGCTACTAACTGCCTATGATAACAGTTGAATAATCTGTTTCTCTTTTGAAAACATTGCATTACATTACATGCTGACATCATAGAGAATGAGTAGTGTTTTGAATAAAAATGACACATGATGGAAAAAGCTTGTCGTACACACGCGAGTGACCATTCTTTTCTTATGCTTCCGGAGTATTTCTCACTCATCTCTGTTGTGCTGAGAGTTCAAGTCAAGTGAAAGTCAGCATATCTATTAATTATGAGAGTCGGCATCAGCCCACGCGGTCCAAAACTTTGACCTCCACGTCAACAAAGTCATTCAAACTCGGGTTTTTTTTTTTCCAATTAAAGAAGTTGGTGAAAAGCTCTGCTTTCCCACAGAGACCTTGAACTGCTCATTCACCCATTTATTTTTCTCTCGTGGAGGTGACTCATCCATCAGTCAAGCAGCCCTCTCCTGTCTCCTCTCCTCAGCAGCCGGGCTCCTCACAAACACACCTCACAATCTTAAATCTCACTTCTCTTTACCGGCTCCGCATTAAAATCAGGATTGATTTCATAATATTGCTCATGACGTAGAAAGCTCTCTCGGCGGGCTCGCCTCAGTGCAAAGTTGAAACTGCTTTTGCTGTAAGACTTCTTCTGTCTCAGTGGAAAAGCTTCCCACTCACTATTACAGCTGCACAGTCATTGATCACTGTCTAAAATAAATACACGTTTACACGCTTACCTTCCTTGCTTAACCTCCATTAAATTTCAATGTATTCTCTATTGTCGAACATGATTTTTGTAAATTGTTGCATGTTGTTTTTATTAAAGCTTGTTTTTTCTACAGCTATATACAGTACATATATCTCCGCTCTGCATTTAATCTGAAAAATATACTGTACATTATTTTGCTGTCAATTATTCAATGATTCTATTGATGCACGCCACATATTGCGTACTTGTTGGTTTTTAATCATGATTCACTCTGATATAATATCATAATCATTAGAAAATGGCTCATTTGTCCTTTTAATTGTTCTTGACTTGGTCTGTTTACCTGTCACACTTTATCCAACGTTGTTGTATCTGCTCGTATTTTTCATTTTCTTATATTTAAGAGTTATTAAGTGTCCGAAACCATCCATCCATCTGCAGTATATATAATTTATATAACACTGATAAACCTTATTTGATGAGCACTTTCAGATAAACCAGTCAAGGTCATACAAATCAGCAGGATAAATAAAACAAAATTAAAAGAAAGTGTTTAAAAAGTACTTGGTGAATAAAACTAATATGCTGGAATTGAACTGAACTGAAGAACAGAATGCTCTGTTTACTGTTTAGTTCATTTTTTCCACCTGCTAAGGCTAAAAACCCCTCTGCCCGAGGGCCTCAGAGTATGAACAGGGACATATGGTGCTAAATGGTCAGAGATATGAGTTGGACAGAGACCATCCATCGGCTTAAAAGCCATAAATAAAATCTTAAAGCTGCAGTGCGAAGCTTTTAATTAAAAATTAATGTCCGTTAAATTCAAGCCGGTGCCAAATGAGATCATATAGTGCTGATTAAGCCTCTCATCTCCACACGAGTCTCTCTGTGCCTCTCAGTACAGCAGCGTCATGTTTCCTTGTCTGTGATTGATGGAAGGAAGGGCGAGCAACTGCTAAGGTCAGTAACGGTGGGTGGAAGTAAGCCAGTGGTGTGTGGGGCGTGATTTTTTGCATTTTGGTGGAAAGTCTGACCCAAACTCTGCGATACAAGTCAGTCTACAGACCATAATAAGCATCCGAGGAGTCATGTTATCATCCGTTTATTCACTGACATAAAAACAAGAGATTAATACGTGAATAATTTTCCATATAAGCCCCTTTAAATTCTGTTCAAAATCTGTCTACTATGTAATCACTGTAAACTCACCGCTGACACACCCCCTTCTCCTGGCCATGTGTGTTTGTTTTCAAAGGAGCCGGCGAACACAATCTGGCCGGCATCCGATTTGCCTGCATGTGTATTTTTTCAATTCCCACCATTCGGGAAAAAATATAATAATCGACTTAATCGTTTATTTTTCGAATATTTGTTTTTTGCACCTTCTGCTGTCTTGTCTGCCTTTCTGTCCTTGACGCACTTGCGCAGTAGTGGTAATCGGGATTAGCCGTGATAAAGTTATGCCCAAACAGTATCATGGCTAGCCGGCAACGGAGCTCGAAAGTTTGGGAGCATTTTTACCAAAATAAAAGAGACGGAACGTGCAATGCAAAATCTGCAAGGCAGGCATATGATGGTTATATAAGTGCAGCTGTGATCTTGCACGGCTGTTTCTCCGGTCACATGCAGTAGGGGGCAGTAGTGCAGACAGCGTCGTTAAATCCTGCATAGTTCTGCTTTATAGCCGAGCAGTGGCGTTCAGAACCGTTTGTACTGTTTTCTTTTTGAGTCATGCAGATAAATGTTTACACTCTTTCATAGTCAATGACGGATGAAATAAAAGAGAAATTGTCTGTGTATCTTTAAAATTAGCATTAGCATTCATTACCTGCACCTTTTATTTATACCTGGGGTCACACACACTGTGATTTGCTGCTACTGTGTACATGAGGTTAAATGTTGTTCTCGGCCAACAGCATCTGGCTCATTGTCTGCTTCCATGGCTGGCTGCCTGATTAGCAGCTACTGTATTAACTCAGTGCACGAGCGTGCGCGCGCGTGTGTGTGTGTGTGTGTGTGTGTGTGTGATGAGACGAATGAGCGAGACAGCATTTCTCACCGTGCGTGCATGTGAGCGAGTGATGGATGTTTGCCATGTCAGAATTGATGTGTTTGTGTGTGTGGCTGTGTGTGTGTGTGTATTTATGTGGGAGTGAAGGTGGGTGCATGAAATCAAGTTCCCGGGCGTCTGCAGCTAAAATTATGAAAATCACACAATGCATCAAAGGTGGATGGCTGGGTGCCTACACACACACACACACACACACACACACACAGACACAGACACACACAGACGGGTATAATCAGCTATTCTTCTTAGGACACTGCACATTTGGACAGCCTAAACAAACATAAAAACATAACAAGTTAATCTCTAACCCTACTCTTAACTAAAGCACAATTTAAATTGAAATCTTAGCACTAAATCTAACCAGTTCCTCAGAAACTAGTCTCTGCCTCATTACGACCAGGTTTTGATCTCTACGAGAACTACTGGTCCTGACAAGGTCAGTGTCGGTGCCGGAAAAGATCTTACAGAGGTAACACACACACACACACACGTGAAAGGGATTCAGTGATTCATTGGAGGTCTTGTGTTCAATAGACAGTACATTACTGTATTTTTACTGACTAAAACCACTGAATCACTGGGTGTGAGTGTGACACATGCAGTTAGAAGACATCCAACCTGTCCAAACTCCTAACTTAGTAATGTGTAGATTGTGAAAATTAACTTAAATTTTGAGATGTTAACAAAGTAATGAGAGCTAAGCACCTGCAGCAGCAGCAGGTTGAAGTCTACGTAAGACTTGTGTCTGTTATTCTGTGTCTGATATTCGAAGGCTTCCAGTTTTCGGTGTCAGAGTTGCTACAGATCTGTTACACTCCTGTGAGCGGCACCAGCTGGAGGGCCAACATGAGGCAGGGCAACATCACACACAGTGTGAGCGATGCCATCAGTTCAGTATCAAAGCAGCTGCTGCAGAGCTGACATGAGGCCCTGCTGGATGAAGTGCAAACACTAGACTCTGGCATCACGTGGCAGGAAGGAAATGAAATTGTGCTCCATCGTGTGAAGCCATTTCATCCGAAACACACCGAAATCTAGTTTCTATCGTCGAGCGGGAACAGATAAACCAGTGTTCACTCCCAGGGTCAAATGCCCCCTGAATAGATGCAGGTTCTTATCAGCAATATACACATGACACCAGGGTAATTTCACAATCTACCACTCTGGTTACAGAGTCTCCATACTGGCGTTATCTAATATCACTCTGAAAGAAGGACTGAAACAGGAATTTGCCTCTTTTGAGTGGAGCTGTTTTTAAATATAAAGAAAAACTTCAGGGGATAATTGCAGCTTGAGAAGAGGGTTTCAATGAAAACATGGCAGCTATCTGAGGACACATACACCCACTTTTTTTGTCTCACTGATAGACAGCCTTCTCTGGCTGGAAACTTAAGTCTGAAAACCACTCGTGACCCCACACCAAACCTCTTTCTAACTTTTTAACAGCGAGAGAGGACAGAAAACATATTATTATTATAGTAACAGAGCCTTTGATAAGTGGCTCCATACACAGATGGACATAAGTGAAGATAACAGACAAAGCATGTGTGTGTGGTGTAGAGTGTGTGCAGGAAACTGACCCGTGATCATAGTTGTAATAATCCTGAGTGTAGTAGTCCTGACCAGGGTCAATGCCAGACTCCATCGACAGCTCCTGTAAGATTGACAAACCATAATTAGTACTTCAGTTCTTCATATTGATTACATATTCATCGTGTGAAGCTGGATGTGTTAAACTTTGCTCTGCAGTTGTGATGCTTCCCTCACAGCTCAGCAGCCCACACGCCGGCCCTCATTTATCAAGCTGTCATAAAAACAGACGCAGACCTGGCCGCGGAAATCATCGCGTGATTCACAAAACTGTTGGTACCTCAGCCGTCGCAGTGTGAGGATGAACGGACGTTGACAAATGCAGGGGCTGAAAACAATCGGCATTTGAATGTCACGTCCCTTTATATATATATATGTGTATATATATATATATATATATATATATATATATATATATATATATATTCACGGTTCACTCGTCTCAAACTTGCAGTTTATAACATGGAGAAATGTAATCTGGAGGAGAAGAAGAGGAACATCAAACCTGAAGAGTGCAATCGAGGGAATAAACAGATCAGATCAAACCCTGAGTGGTTTGAAAACTGAACTTAGAAAATATATTATCAGTTCAAAGATAAATATAATAGTGTACAAAAGTTTTCGTTTTTTGGGATTTAGAAATGTGATGACCTTACATAATTATTTCTCAATCTATTTACTAGAATATAACCCAAAAAAGAAGTATACAGTATTAAAAAGTTGAAACATATGCAAAATATCTGCTTTTTAAGGGCTAAATTGCTAAGGATTTCGTGTGAAATTTCAGGAATAGACATCTTGTCACAGGTGCTGACCTCTATATCTGTCATTTATGTCAACACAACATGCCCTGTTCCCATTTCAAAGTAAAAGCATTTCCCTGATTCCATTTATTTATTTCCAACAAAATTTTATTGTGGAAATAATGTGCAACACAAATGGATCCACAGCTTATGCAATGTAAGACCACAGCTGTCTTTTCCTAAGACTTCCCCTCAACATCCATCCTTTCCTTAATCTCGGATGCTTTCTATCAAGGTCAAGGTAAAGTGGATAGGAAAGTGGACTTTGGCAGGAAGGTATGCTGTTCAAATCCCTGGATGTATATACCAGGCAACATATGTACCAGGCAACACTTCAGCAACTGTGTTCATAAAAAGTGAAGACGGAGGACAGCTGTTGTGACAGCAAAGGAGAGAAGCCTTTTATCGGATCAGAGACGGCAGAGGTGGATCACTGCCACAGAACACGCTCAAGGTGAACATAAATCAGAAGACATAGCGATGGGAACCAACAGGCCACAGCTTGTGTAGTGATCACTTCACCTACCAGCTTTAATGTGTTTATTTTACATGGTTTTATTGCAATTTCTAACCGAATAAGGGAAAGTCGGAAAACTGAGGTCTGAAATGATTCTATACTCAAAAAGTTTCAGGGTACATCCATCCATCCATCGTCCACCGGTCGTAAAAACTCGCTGCTGATGCTGCCCCCTCCCTTCCTCTCTCCTGGCCACGTTCATTTATTTTCAATGGAGTCGCAAACACAAGCTGTATAGAATAGAAATACTTTATTCATCCCCGAGGGGAAATTGTTTTCAGTCACGCTGTTTAACCATCACAGTGACTCTGAAACTGTTGAATTATGGTAAAAATCCTGCATCGTTCCACTTGAAAGTGATTTGTGACAGTTTGAAACCGGCCCTGCACTGTTCATTTTTGCATGAATCCTGCAGGACGTAAGCAATCAGAATGAAACATAAAAATACGTCATGTGAAGTTGCCAATCTGCAAAACTCTGATCAGCCAATTCGGAAACAAATGCTCGATCGTCATCTGTTCATATAGTAAACAGTAAATATGACATATTTCCGTTTTTGTTACTGTTGTATTTCCATTCCGAAAAAGAATAATGAACAGACACGCAAGCTCCTTCTTCTGCCTCTACTTGACACTGCCACAATCGGAACATTTCATTTTGCGTCCACATATGAGGACATTTTGCACAGCGCTTGTGACGCTCTTCCTCTCTCCCTGATTGCTGATCAGCATGCACACCCGCCGTCCATCTACTCATCGGTGCATCCCTCTTCCTTCTCCAGCCCACGCTTGTTGCAGCCCGTCTGGTGGGTAACACTGCGGCAGCTTAGATTTGTGTATTCTGAGTGTTTTCCTCGTGTTACCTCTGAGCTAATCTGCGTCTGCCCACCTGCCACGCTCGCAACATCACCAGCCACACAAAGCAGCTTTGCTTCACCGCTCCTCTGTTGCCCCTGGATCCTCAGACCTCGCCTGCCTGCTCGTCGCCCATCAAGCCCCTGATCACGCGGCACAGACTTCACTCCCCGTCCACCTCCGTCCTCCCCTCACTGAATAATAAACCCTCCTCTTCTTCCGCCCTGTGTTCCGCATTTAGGCCCAGCTTATTTATTGCAACAAAGGAAGCGTTCAGTAGTGAAAAAGAAAAGGGAAGAGAGACAGAGTACCTCAGGTCTGAGCAGAGAAGGTCGCAGAAGTTGTTGAGTCTGCAAGAGGCAAAGAAAAGCAGAGGATGACAAGACAAATGAAAGGAGTTAGGAGTTCTCCCTCAGTGTGGTGTATACATTTATTTTGGAAACAGAAAATCAATCGCTGATGTTGCACCTTCAAAAGTGGATGCATGCATGTGTATTTTATTTTGTGTTTATCAGTTTGTTTGTTATTCAACTCAAATCTGAGTTTAGTCTACATTGAAACATGTACCATACATCTGACTGCTGTGTGCACATGAAGCAAATGCTCACTAAAGACAGTGATGAGGAAAAACTGATTTTAGCCACTAATAAAATCTGCCTTAGCTTAAAAGGACATCATGATCTTTCTTGCCGTTGGACAGCTTTATCCCATTGGAGACTGAAGTTGGTGTTGCTTTGTGAGCGGCACACTGCTACGATACCACCAAAGTCCAGTTGTTGATCCACTGCTGAGTTCAAATGTTCTATTTTGTTTGAAATGCTTCATTGGAATTTACCTAAAGTCTAGTTTAGTCTTTAAGACATTCATGCCTCATTATCGGGTCGCCTTTGGCAAGTCACGGCCAATCGGATCCGGGTCCGCGTGCACGGCCTGATAATGCTGTGTGATGGAATTATACGACGATTACAGCTGCATTTCTCTGGATTAAACCGTCCTAACATGAAAATAAATATGTTCTGTCTAGTAATAGCAAATATACACCATTGGCCGGGTAGTGTCTGATATCCTTGTTTATGCATGTGCTTGGAAACTACTGTAATAAGAATTATTCAAAGTTGTTTTTATATGAAGAAATGTGTTATTTTTCACCTGTTGAAATACCTGTGAAGGGCAAACAGTGTTTACAGGCATTTCAACAATGTTTAAACTATGTCAGAACTCAACTAACTGGGATTTTGACAACAAAATATCCCCTCAGCAACAAGGTAGGAGCACAACATTTTTTTTTTTGGTAACTGGAATGTCGCGTGTTATGTTTTGCACTAGCCCTTTACAGGTATTCCAATGGGGAAAAGGTGCTGAAAGGGCAATAATGTTTAAAATAATATGTCATACCCCAATGAAACCAGAAATATACCACAAGGTAGGATTTTAAATACTGCAGTTTTCAAAGCATATACATACACGGATTACCAACTTCTTTCAACTAAAGTAAAGAATGCTTGATTTTGTTAGTTGACACATTTGTGTTTTTACACTTTAACATGTGTCATCAATCCACCACTGAAGTCACTGACGTCACTGCACGCCTTCAAACATGGGCAGCGTGTAATTTATGTTAAAACATGATCAAATAAATCACGATCCAGAAAACAAGCTGCTCTTGCCTTAATTACATCACACACAGAGGAAAATGAAAGGAAGGGAAGGAGGGAATGTGTCGAGAGCAGGACGAGGATGAGAAGAAAACATCGATCACACATGCAACTGTAGCATGCAAAGCCGTCACGTACCTCCTGTTGTCCAAAGCCTCGCCTGGAAGAGTAAAAAAAGAAAAGCATAAATCAACGTTATGAAGGAAACATTTGTTGTTGGTTGAGTAAATAATCCCTGTTGCAACAGAAATATTATGTTTACATGGACAGTTTGTGATATTTAACCCAGTTTTCCAAGAAGAAGGCAAGAAGTGGAGTTGCATATAAGTGAATGTATAGAGATAGTGTGTTTTTTTGCGGTAAATTGATGGCGCAGGGGGAAAAGAGGCTGTGTCTTTCTGCACTGTCACCCACTGTTTATTTTGTTGCTCTGTTTTGATAAATAGTCTGGTTATAGCTTCATAAATATGAAATATTCACATCTCATTTACAAGCCAAATGAGCTCATCCCATTGTGGAGAAAAACAAGGACGAGGCATTTCAATATTGGGCACCACAATAATAATAATAAAAAAAACATGTAATTTATGACCAGTGGGTGGAATATCTAATTCATAAAAATGCAGGAATATGAATTAATCCACCAGGATTAGGAAAAATGGACCCAACACATGCATGTATAATGTACAGTCTGTGCATGTATAGCCTGATTTATGGTTGCACGTACGCCTATGAATTATCTCCGAGTGTGAATAGGCATGGGCCAATTAGCAATTTCAAGCTATACCGTGGTATTAAAAAGTGATGGTATCAAACCCATAAAAATGTGATGTGTCATTTGATTGACTCATCAAAAACAGAGCACAGAAATCATCATCATACCTAAGTGTGACTACTGTTGGGGTGTTTTTGCAGAACAGTGAAGAGAGTCCTGCAGTCTGTGATGAGTTAGGTTGAAGGGATTTCTCTGAATATGTGAACAGAGGCACCATCAACACAGCCTCCAATTCTGAAGATCCTCAAGATCACACACTGGTGACCTTTAACATATTTCATTTGTTATTGTCCTGTTTATTTCATACATTTCTTAACATCCATACAGGTTTGTGCAGCTACAGTATTCGTCTCAGGACACTGCATTGATTTCCATTCATTTAGATGGCCTAAACAAAGTGTTAACATGTTGCTTATCCATAAACACAGTTCAAATCTTAGCCTTAAACTTCACCAGTACCTCAGAAACCAGGTTCTGCCTCAATACGACCAGGTTTTGGTCTCCATATCCGTGTTTCCATCAAGTGGAATGGCTTGTTTTGGTACAAATAGATTTTCCATTTCCATTACAAATACCAAAATAACCCTACCGTTCTATTTTTTTTGGGCACCCTTCTCTTGGGGTAACAGGGGAAAAATGGTACAGGGTTCAGGGTGGAGCTAGATCCAAGACAGTTGCACCAGTAAAACGCTATGACCTCAGTTCTCATTCTTAACCATACCGTACTGTACCAAACCAAACTATACCATGATGGAAACACAGCTGGGGACTACAGGTCCTGACAAGGTCATGGTTTGTGCCAGAAAACCACTTTTCACAAAATCAACTCAATTGTGATCGGCTGTACATCGTAAACACACAGACATACACACGTTTATTCATCAACAAAACACTTTTTAATGGGGGGGGAAAAAAAATGAATAGATGATTATCCAGTTGAACAAGGTCAATGCACAGATTGTATGCAAGTATCTGGTAGATCAACAAAATTAAACCCTTTTTGTCTAAATGTATGTATGTACACTTGAGGCTATAGATGTCAGCTATACTTGTGTGCCTGGCGGTGTGTGTAGAGTGCAATCATCTGTGTTTGTGTGAGTGAGAGAGTGAGTGAGAGAGTGAGTGAAGATAAGTCCGCCTCCCTGTCCTTGTTGCTCTGAAAGACACATAATTAGGTTCTTTCCAGACAAACACACACACACACACACACACACACACACACACACACACACACACAGAGCTATCTGATATCTCTCTCACACACACACACACACACGTACATGCCATGATTGATTCCCACTCTTTGTCTACTCTCCACCTTGTCTTGCAGCTCTTAAAGAACACACTCCACTAAGACACCCAGAAACACTCATTCTTCCTGCAGTTTTTTTTAGCGCCACCCCCCGCCCCCCATTTCTCGTTTGCCTTTTCTACTCCTCTTTTCACTCTAACAGCCTCTTTCAGCATCCTCTCTCTCTCTCTCCACCTCACCCTTCTACCCCCCTCATTTCTTTTTTCACGCTGCAGTTCAGGCTCCTTTATAGAGAAGTAAATCACCAGTCAAAAATATTCCACTTTCGGTTGTAAATGTTGCAAAAAGTCAAGGACGATTACAGCAAACACGAAGCAAAAACACATCCAACAAGCAAATATGATAATTGAAAATGAATGGTTATCCAGTTTCTTTCACTTTATTTATCCTGTTGCCTAGTTTAGCTGTGGGCGACTGGACTTAAGTTGAGTTAAGTTGAACATGGCCCACCTCTTATCCAAGAGGCGTCTTCAGTTGTGACTCTCTAGTGGGAAGAACCAGGTATTTAAGCTCTGACGCTGATACCGGTCTACAGAGTCGTTAAGTTGAACAATGCAGATCATTCACCCCTCCCATTTTCAGGTTGTTGGTTTCACCTGAGACAAGGTTTGTTAGGGACAGTTCATTAATCCTGGTAATGTGGTCCTGTCAAGTTGGGTGTCCACTGCACCAGTTTAGAGAACCTTGTTTGAGAGCTTCTCACACCAGAGGCGACTCCTCTTCGGCCGTACTCAAACAGAGACGTATTGAAACGTAACATAATCTTTTTGAAAAAAGTGTCCTGTGAACACGGCATTGTTTCAGCAAATGTCTCGAAACCCCACCAAATGACTCAAAATGCTGTAGTACATATGCCAGGCCTGTAAGTGGCGCTGTAGCGCTACACCAAAAACGGAGAAGAAGATGTGCCACACATTACAACATCACATTAACAGAGACAGAATGAAGCAAGCCGGGGGAAAGAAAGGGAAATAAAGAAAGAAAAATCTAAGTTTTCATAGTGTTGCCAACGTGGTGACTTTGTCGCTCACTATATTTGACGACTTTACAAACGCCCGCTAACTTTTTCTCAAAAAAGCGAATAGCAACAAATCTAGTGACTTTCTGCCACCACACAGAGTCCCAGAACTCTACTGTGGATGTGTAATACAGCTGACTGTGTGCGGAACAATCACTCCTCTGTCCATTCAAGTAAAAAAGTGCTCTGTGAAAAAAGATTTTGTTTTCTCCTCCCCTTATTTTACGATACCCTTTTTTTGTTCTTCATGCCCGTGTCTGAAGTCGCTGAGGACAGGACGTCTCCTGTAGACATCCAGGGTCTTTTCATGTTGACTTTAGTTACTTTTCATTGAACGCAAACAATCTCCAAACACAAGAGTACGACGATATGTCAAATATGTACGCGATCAACTCTATGACTAGTTCACTCAGAATCAGCCGTTTATCACAGATCGTCTGTTGTGATTCTCTTCCCATACAAAACCATCGGAAGCTCACCTTCAATTGATCTCTGTGAGACAGACCAGAATAGGTTTTTTTCACTGCGGCGAGTGAGACGCTGATTGGATAAATGCGGCAAAATCGTCACTTCCAGGAAAGCTCAGCATCTCTGAGAGTCAATGGAGCAGTGGGCTGATGCAGGATGACTGGAGGAACGGTCTGAAAGGCGGAACCACTGCTGATGGCAGCATTGTAGAAATAAACACAACACCGGAGCGTTTTCAGTCTCAGTTCCGTGTGGATTGTGCGAGTGAAGTCTAGAAACAAATAGCAGCCTGCTGTGTCTTATTTGCTCGGCGATATAGGCCATTTCCGTTTGTACATATATTCACTGTAAATAAAAATGCTAAAATAGCATGTCTTTGTTCCGCTTGTTCATTTATTTATATGCAGTGAATTCCCTACAAAAGGAAAAGGAGGACAGAATGTATGCATGTATAAATAACTGGGGCGGTGTTTTCCTCACAGACGCAGCTTTGAAAACAGTACATCGCCAATTAGATGTGATAATGCGACTGCGCTTTCAGCAAATACAACAGGATGAGTGTCTCCACGACGATAAAGCTTAATATGTGCGTGTGATGAGCAGGTGAGGCTGAAAGCTAATTATAAAGTCAAACATTGCAACAGCCCATTCACCTGAAACAGCAGCACTGCCTGCTACCTGTTCTACATGTGCACTGTTCAGCCTCTTATGCAATGACTGAATGAAGGTTAAACGCTTCATTGTACGAATTAGGAAAACATAATGGTGAAAATAAGCAAAGGCTGTTTATGAGATACAAAGGGTCACAAATTAAAATCATCAAACCATATCTTTTGAAAGTAAAAACATATTTTAAAAGTAGAAATGCTGTAAAAACACATGAAAATATTTGATTTGTGATTTACCTTCACATTTTCAGCACTTTACGAGTGAAACACAGACAGACTTTTATTCTGAAGCAAATTATCTCTCGTGGGATTAAATCTGCCTCTTCTGAAAAGTCAGAGGTGAATATTTTCTACGGTGGTACTTGGTTTGAGAACCACTGCTCTTTCGCCATCTCGTTATGTTTTTTCTAATATAAAATGCACTTTTATCACACCAGATCTTATTCACAGCTATTCAGAGCCAACAATGCTAAGTTTTTAATGTGGTACAGTAGCCAAAACCCATGGAACAACATCCCTACTTCACTTCATAGCCGTTCAAATTCCATCCATCCACTATCTACTGCTTTATCCTCCACAGCGGGGGCTGCTGGTTCCAATCCAGGGTACACCGTGGACTGTGGGCCAACACACACAGAGACAAAACAAAGAAAAACACCTATAGGCAAGTTAGAGTGTCCAATTAACCTCTGCATTTTTGAACTGTGGGAGGAAATGAGAGAACCTGGAGAAAACCCACACACCTTAAAAATGTCTAATGTAATTTAGGTGTGATAATATTTGAAAGAAGTGAAAAGATTATATTTCACACTTTTCATTTTGTGTACATTTCTACAGCTCTCATTTGCAATGTGTATTTTATTTTCCTTGCCTTTTAAATATTCATGAATTCTAAATGCAGGGGCTGAGTGAACCCGAGGAAGTGAAAGTCACTTTGAGACTGTGTGGTGGTGTTTGACGTTTGATCTCGACATCTGTGCTCCTGCGATCACCCGCCACCTGAATGTTTTCCTTGGCTGTGCTTCATTTTTTGTATAAGATCAGTCTTTCTTTTCAACGTCTTTGGATCTTTGCCCTCCCCTCACCTGTGCATTTGATATTTCTATGTCTTTGTGGTGCGTTATTTTTAGTTTTCATGCACGCGTAAAGAACAAACGACTTCTTTGCGCGTCACATTTACATAGCCACGCGTCAGTCAGTTACAGGTGACAGTCCTGGTAAAGAGCGTTTGCTAAATTCAGCCGGTATAAAGTGTGTCTTCAACAGAAAGAGCTCAATAAGTGTGGTTTATATTATACAGTATGTTGTCGAAGAGGTCCTTGTGTGTCTTTGTGATGATCTATAACAATTTTGTCTGAATCACTATCATTCTACCATTCTATTCTATCATTCTATCTACAGTGAGGAAAAAAAAACAAAAACAAACATTAAACCCCGAGATTAAAGGTTTGCTTCACTTAGAACTCAACATGTTTAATTTATGTCCAACACTGTAAACAAAAACAAATCGAAAACATTTTATTATGAATGAATGAAAAACTTTTAAAGAGAGCAGAGAAAAAATAAATGAACCCAAAAGGATTACGTATGGAATTAATTTATACAGATGAAAACTAAGCACATTTTCACTACACTTTTAGTTAGTTTTAATAAGTTTTATAAACACACGATTCAGTTTCAGTTAGTTATCCTTTTTTTTTAAACTCTAGCTTTTGTTTTTATTGCAGTTAATGAACGTTATTTCATTAGTGTTTGTTTACTATAATAACCTTGGCCTTTACCATTCCAAACCAAACCAAACCGAAACACATCTTATGAGGGCTGATGCATAAAAGCTTAACTTTTATACGAATAAAGAACCACTCACTCCCCACACCAAAGTCGAAAGGAAAAGTCTGTGATATCTCCTAAAGGCACACAGTCACAGTGTGCCATAGAAACTAACCAAATGAGGCAGCAGGAGATCAACATATTCCATGTCACTGTTAGCTAATTGTTCAAAGGTGTGGAAGGGTGAGTAATTAATAAACTTAGGCAGGCAGATATTATTGTTAAGTGGCTAAAATGATCCTGTGTGAGGCAGTTTGAGCAAGTCTCAGTGTCTCAGACTGGTTCTCAGTGCAGAGGGTGCTTAAGAACAAACAAACCCTGAACTACCCCTTTTAAAACTAAAACACATAGCATTGTAGTGAGAGCCCTGTTAACTGACCTAGACACAGCAAACCTTTAAAACGGAAATATGTATCATAACTTGAGTAGATTTTATGTTAGCAAGACATTTTGTCGACAATAAAGGTACTTTCCAATTTATAACTACGATACCTACTACCAATAAACTGCTTTGACCTGATGTGGCCTTCATAATAAAAGACACTTGCGTTTTATATGTGAGGTGAGTGGAGCATTATATTTCCTCATTATTATGCTCTGAATGTATCACACTTGTTCACGACTACCTCTGCATACGTTCTTGCCACAGCTGCTTTTTCAAAATCTTAGGGTTTTTCTATAGTTAACTATATAACTATAACACTGGCTATTATTCCTGCACTGAGGCAACACCAATAACATCCTGCACACTACGTTAGTGCCACATATTTGACAGTTTATTGAATGAACGTCTCGTTTTGTGACTTTTTTTTTTGTACTTTAATATGAATCAAGTACCTGTACAATGACAACCCTATAGAAAATGTTCATAAAAATGTATCACACAGTGTAAACAAAATACTATTCTAATAATAATTATCTCAAACAGTTTTTGTCCCAGTGCAACTTTGCACCCACCTATAAAATAGATTAACATTATTTAGTCTCTTTGGGGGTAAACATGGGGTATTAAAGGGCTTTTCTGTTTTTTAAATGTTTAAAATGTTTTTTAAACGTGGTCGTATGTGCTCACCCGCTCACTCAAAACCTCTATGATTAGAAACTTGACTGCTCTACAACACCAAAGTGGATATATCAGCATTATTAGCTTTAGGGGACACGGGAGCTGCTGGTCAACTGCTGCCCTTGTTTGTTCAGTTTGTGTCACCTGAGTTGATCACATGTGAAGTCAGTGATGGAGGCAGCAGTGGATCAACAGCTCCTGTGTGCCATGGTGTAAAATTGCTGATTTTCTCTATGGACTTTGGTGCAGGAGAATGAGCAGTTTTCAAACTTGGGTTTCCAGTCAGAGAAGGCTGTCCAGTAGTGAGATAAAGCAGCCAAAATATTTGTAAACTCCCATTTAGTAGTTCATATACGTCTGTCACCACGGAGAGAAAACAAGCCTCCATGTCTGAAGTTTGTATAGTCTCTTTACATAAATACTGTAGTGCTTTCAATCTAATCTAATAACATCTTATATATTATGGGAAGTGGAAAAGCCTACTGATAAGAAACATAATAAAAAATATGATTTAACTGTAAAAGCACTAGATAAAAAAACAACAAAATCAGAAAGTTCCTATAGAAGCAAAAAACAAAACAAACAAACAAACAAACCCAGAAACAAAAGCAAAAGCAATAGGGCAGGAAAAACAGGCAACCCAATGTTTTACACAGTTCAATCCAGGCTGGCAGGTTTAACAATGTTCCTCACTCCTCTGATTGATTTTCCTTTTCACACTCGCTGCATCTTCAATCAACCAGTTTAGAAGCCCAGGAGGTGTGTGTCAAGCTAACCCAAACCCATAATCAGCCAGCGAGAGGGCCCCCATCAACAAAGTCACATCGCAATCCTTCAAGAAAGACCCTGAGCACAGATGATTGAGGATAATTTGTTGTTGGCCTTGATGTCAATGACTTGTCAAGGATGTGAAATGTTAAAGACAGCAGTCAAACTGAAAGTTAACCAGGAAACATTTCACCACTTCTGTTCTGTGGATTTCTCAGCCCTCACACGCGGCGCTTTCAAGCCCAAATGGACAACTTCTTTCACTTCCACTTGCCAATATGATGTTTAGAGTGACTGCGCAATGAAATGGTGATGTGACAAAATGACACCATCCATGTTTATATTAGTCCCCTCTCAGCCTTGCTTTCACTATCTTTTTTCTCTTGGCCACCGTGACGCATGTTCTCCTGGAAATATTACAGCATACGGGTAATGTGTCACCCTGCATCCAAAACTCTGCATCCATCAAAAGTAATAATTCAGATTCCAATTGCATAGGCTGGGTGAAAAGATGCATAATGAATGAGGAAAACATCTCAAATGAAATCCCTTAACAAAAATCAAGTTGCCTTTAGCTGTCACTCAACAGAGACTGGACGGATTAGGTTACGATGCTATGAATACATTAATACACGTGTACATTGTTAGCCTAGGTGCTGGTTTCTATGTGAGAACATGGAGAATGTGGAAAATACTGGGTCTGCTCACAGGCAGCTTGTTTTTCTGAGCGCAGGATGAACATACCTACACTTTTGTAACGCGGCATGCACTTTGCAGCGTGTCCTTTGAAACAGAGGCCAAAGAAGAAGGTCAAACTGTTCTTTGTATACTCAGGAAGAAACATCAGGCAGACAAAGCTTCTGAATCGGTGAAAGACAGGATTAACTGAGACACAGCAGGTGTCTTGCTTTTTCATGGAAAATCCATGGAAAAAATGGAGCTGGTAACGAAGTGTTTATGTTTCTATTTGTAATTTTAATTGTTTTAACATGTTATTTCATTGAGCCTGCAGCAATTTCATTCATCTCAGCAGCCTCTAGGTTTTCACTGCTCGGTAACGAGGGACTGAATGAATGGCCCCTCTATGGTCTCAAGGTTTCAGCTCATGTCAGAGCCCATTTATTACGATAGGGTCCACAAGTGAACTACTAGGGACACTAAGGTTGTCTGTTTTAAATATAACACAAGTTTTAAATATGTTGGACAAACCTGACAACAATGGCCATAACAGATAATGGCTAAGAGTCCTAAGTATTTCCTTCGATATCATGCTGCACTGGTATATTACGTGTCCGAGGCAGGGCACACAGTTCCACATGGGTGGAGTGGGAGGAGTGGGAGGTTGCATTAAAGACTGTGTTGCATCTTTAATTTATTTGCAGCCAACGGCACAACAATAACACATATATCGTATTCTGGCAGTCCATTAAAATAAGGGTCCTCCCTCACCCATTTCCCAGTACACAAATGCTGCCTCACACTGCTGCAACTGGCAAACACACTGACGCCACCGCCCCGGCCTCCACCTTCTAAATCAGAGTCTGACAGCAGCTGACAGCATGCAGTTTTACCAATCCAAGGAGCATCTAAAGAGAGGAGTCATCAACACCAAGTCCAACTTATTTTCCATTAGCTGTAATAAATGGTTTGGTAAATGATTAGTTCCCGATTGAAGTAGTATGAGTGACAGTGGAGTGGAAGCCATGTCCCGCGTTTACAAAACTATTTATCAGATCAATGTAGGATTTAGCCTTTTTGGCTATTTCACCTTCTCTCCAGTCTTATTATCAATGTGCCATCATTTGAGACAAGAAAATTGTCTCATCCACCCATAGAGTTCATACTAGGTCTTTCCTTTTTTTTTTTTTTTACAAAGACATCATCACAGCACTGAACTATTTTGAGCATCAGTCTCTTGACAGCTCTGTGGGAGTCCTGCAACAATGTAAGGAGACTCCTTGTGCTTTCCATATCAGAAAGGCAAACGCTAGAGCATTGTAGACTGAGAGGGGAATCTTTTCTCAAGTTCTTCCATGATGGAGTTCATGTTTGGGTTTGGCTGAATCGGTAAAGGTGGTGGAGGTGGAGGAGGAGGAGGAGGAGGAGGAAGAGGAGTGGATTCTCCGCCTGTTCCTTCTCTGTCTCCTTCTTCTCCTCCACCTGCTGATACATCCACAGAGGCGAGGGAATCAAGAGATTCCACAGAGGCCTGGCTCTTCATGATCTTTTTGAGAGGGATCTGTTTCTGATCTATCTGGCTGAACATGTTGGCCACGGACTTCTCAATTTCTGCAATGTTTTGGATATTCTTCAAGATTCCTTTCAGCTCTTTTCGTTGAGGTTCAGGGTCCACTGGGAGCGGCGGCGGGGGTGGCCGGAGGGACACGGGCCGCAGAGCGGGTGCCTCAGAGAGCGACGGGAGGATAAAGGTGGATGGGCGCAGGAGGGAAGGAGACAAAGCAGCGGGAAGGGGTGGAGGTGTTGGAGGTGGTGGAGGTGGTAGGGGAGGAGGTGGCGGCGGCTGCTGCTTTTCAACATGGTTAGAATAAGATGAAGCAGAAGGGAGAAGGGGGGGTAGGGTGGTGCGGTGGAGGAGATGAAGGAGGTAGAGGTGCAGAGGTGGGAGGTGGTGGAGGTGGTTGGGATGGAGGAGGAGGTGGTGGTGGAGTTGAAGGAGGATCAGGGATAATCTCTAAATGGACCTGGAATGAGTCTTCTCCACTTTGATATGCGATTAAATTCTCCCCAAAGCGCCGCAGCACGGGGGGAGTCGGCTTGTGACTTGGCGGAGGGGTTCCTGCTTCACTATGGGTGACAATGATACTCGGCATTGAGATATGTTTGTGGTGCTGAGGAGACTCTGGGAAAACAGAAAGTAGAAGATCAGGTGACAAAGATCCTCTTGAATCTCTGTTTTGCCTTTGTCGCATTTCCTGGAGCGCCTGTTGCTCAAACTGTCTGGCTTGTTCTTTAACTGTCAACTTTGGTTCCAGACTTGGGCTCCCCATTAGGTCTGAGTCCAACCCATGATCAAATCCTGAATCCAGACCGGCATCTTTACTCTCCTTGAAGTCAGCCTTGAGAAGCTCCAGGTCCCACTGCACAGGATCCATGACCACTCGGCGTCTTAAATCCTCATACATGTCTCTTCGATGTAATCTTGATGGGAGAGTCCAGCTGTGTCCACCTCCGGATCCCCATCCGCTGTCACTGCCACTGAATCCACCGAAACCTACATCACCCGCAGTGGAGCTAAACCTCAGCCAAGCTTCTCGAAGGCCTTTCCTTGAAAGAGAGGAATTCCTGAGAAGGTCTTGTCTTCTCTGGCTTCTTCCAAGAGGTTCTGGACTACTCAAAGTCCCATCCTCATGGTAGATGGGATTTTTGATTGTCAGGGGGTTTTCGTCAGAGAGGAAAGTGATGTTTGACTCAGACTTGGGCAGGTTGTTGAGAACCCCGCCATTAGCAACACACTGCTGATGGGCAGCTATTGCACGTGTGGCAAAATCCGAGATCAGACGTTGGTGATCACTTTCATCCAAACTGCTGCCACTTCCACCACCACAACTGTGGATTGACCGGCTGGTACATGGATAAAAGAAAAAAAAATGAAAAAAGGAAGAAATAATGAAAAAAGAAAAAGGATATAATGCAGAAGAGGGTATAATGAGTCAAAAGGAACTTAAATGAAAAGGAAGAGAGAGATGGGCACTGAACGGAATTTAAATGAAACAACTAATGCACAGAACGATATGCAATGTCTCTAAAAGGGAAGTTACACAAAGACATGTACAATAATAAAGATGACTTGGAGCAAAGGTGCATTTGTATTTGCTGTAGGCTGATGAAGACAATGAGGAAGACTCCGCATTAAAGCTGCTGCTAGTGAAATCCATTAGGTACAATCTGTGTTAAAGATCCAGTGCTTCGGCAGGCTTTATTTCACAGGCTTAGAAATAGAATACCCATAGGAATGTTAATGTGAGTGAATACTTATTTCAAATTAAATATGTTTTTACAGTAAGCCTTTTGTATGAGCTTTGGGCAGAGCCTTGCTTTACAGAGGCCACCATCTTGTGCTGCTATGTCTCTAAGGCAGCCAGGACGGACAAACCAGCCAGAGCGTTCATATTTTGAGCTCTGAAGTAAAAGCTTACTTAACAAAGAAATATTAAATACTTTCTCTGTAATTCCCAGAAGAAGGAATGAGTAGAAGGGTCCTCCATTTCATCCAATCTGCAGTCCATAGATGCCACTAGCTCTAACACACTGGACCTTCATATAACTCCAGATTCTGACAGCTATCACTAATCTAGAGTGTTTGCTCAGGGACACGGCTCCCTCAGGAAGCTCTGACAGTAAATCTAGGACAAACTTTTATAGCATCCCATATTTTTTAAACAATCAGAAGCCAGAACACTGCAAAAAGTAGTGCTCGGGAGGTTAGGCTGTTTGTCAGTAAATAAATGTCCCGCCTCACTTGCAAGTTAGCCAAGGGATCACATAATTGACAGCAGCTTTATTGGATGAATGAGGAAGGAAATTGGAGAAAATGAATGAGGGATCTCAGAAGATGTCTAAATATTTTATTTCTGTGCTTTCTGTTTTTACTAAAGGGACACACGGCGGAGGGCTTAAACATGGTAGAAACACAAAGGAATACTAACAGAGTGAACAGTATGAATTCTAAAAGGGCTTCACTACAAATACAACGCACTATGACTACAAACAGCGCCAGATCAGCTGCGGCAGTGAGAGAAAACCGTGTGCCATGAAGTTCAGAGAGGACCGTTCTACTGAACATGGATTATATCATGACCCTTGGTACTCCATGGCTCCTCTTATGCTCAGACAACAAATGCAGCTTTGCCAGCATCATCGTTCAACTTTGATCTGCCAAGGGAAACCATCAACTGCCAGTGACAAATCAAGCATCTATGATCTACGAGTACAACTTACCCTACACTTACAACAAACACGAGACACTGAGCGACAAACACGGACGTAAACACAAAACTAAAGCATGGATACGATCACAGCAGGGCCTAATACAGTAGAAACAGAGTTCGGCATCCTATACTCACTTTTGTCTGTCAGTCAGAGATGGAGGAGGACGGATGAGAGCAACAGGAGATGGACACCAGTCAACATCACAACAGGAAAAGTGGAGTGATGAAATGACAACAAAGAATGATGTAACATTTTCAAAGGTGTTAAAAAGGACAGTTTGTACAGCAGCCTTTCCTTAGAATGCACATATGGTAGTCATGACAACAGTGTCCCTCATCTCAGGAGTTTGAAGACAAGAAAGAGCCAAAACCACAGTGTGTGCCGGCACTTGACTACGTGAAACTATCAAAATGACACACAGCACAAATCTGACTTATGGGCACTTTTGTTTTTAACAGAGCATGAAGGCGTTGTATGTTATTGCTCAATTTCAGTGAAATAAACGTAAGTGTTTAAAAAATGTGGGTCACAACTCAACGATTCAGGATAAATGTGGGTCTCAAGGCCGGGGAACCACGGACGTACACAGCATAGTGACAAATCAGAAATAAATGGTATTGGAACGCTGCAAAAAATGTGTTGCATTTCAGGGATGGTTTGTTGTGCACTGTAGTGCAGTTTGCCCTGTTTTATTTTTATGCTTGGCAGTCCCCTTACTCCATCACAACCACCAAAAGGGGGTAATTTTGGCATTGGATGAGGGAATCAACAAATGCATCTTTCATGAGTTTTTTTTATTTATTTATTTTTTTTTCTAAGTCTGGGAATAGCACTGGCAACTTTACAGTCATAATATAATTACCTAGCCCTATGGCTGGTATTAGTCTCACTCTCTAATTTGGCTCACATGTTACACGATGTGTAACAAACTATGTTTCTGGAAAAACCCATAATACGAAATAACAACATAAGCAGGGTGTAAAAGTTAAAGCCTTTTATAGTACAAGGTATGTGTGGGTGAATGAAAGAAACAATATACAATGGAGAAAAAAAAAGTACATCTAAAGGGAGAGGTGTATAAAGTACTAAACCAGTACATATTTTGTTACTTTGAGTATGTCTCCACTAGAAACTAGTACCAGGAAGTGGAGACCTTACCAGGATCTATGTGCGTTATCGCTGCAGGAACCAGGAAATGACTGATAGTACTAAGTGTGTCCTGCTGGAGGGGGTTGTACTGTGTCAAAGTTCAGGAACCATCAAGGTGGAGCCTGCAGCACTGACAATATCAGGTTTGCTCCGGTGTCTCAGCTACAGTAATTGTACATTAGCGCCACTTTGTGGTCTGTAGTGGAACAGTTTGTTTTGACTGTGGGCTCTTCAAACGTCATCATCATGCCAATTTGCCTATAATCTCCCCACAGTGGAAATGCAGACCTGCAGAACCCTTTTGACTCCTGGAAAAAAGTACTTGAACTTAAAGTTGATGGTAAAAGAAAAAAGTTACTAGAAAATGTGGCTATACTATACAAAGTGTTTGGTGTGCTGCCTGTATGGAGAGAGAGATAAACCCACTGTTTTACCTTGAAAATGGCTAATCGTTACATAGTTACTCTTGATGACGACTCAAAGTTCTATACACATTAAAGTTTTGCAACTGACACAAACACACACACAAACTTGGTTCATCTATACATGTTGTACTTTTGCTTTCATACACCAATCACACCCATCCACAAATTGCTAGCAAATCTGCCAGGAGCAGTTTGAGATCAAAGGTCTGTGTAAAAATGTGTTCCATCTAATGGTGAGACTGCAGAATTGTAACAAACAGAGGACTCCTCCAGTCACCCACCTCCCCTCACCATGCGCATCAGGAACTATTGTGGCCTTGGCAGACCAGAAAGGATTTGTGTAGTGAGCTTCTATTTCAAAAGGCAAAATGCACACACACAAGTCCCTTCCTTTATGAAAGTTAAGGAACCAAATTAGTATATACACTTAAATACAAACATCTATTCAATCTTGGCTGATAAACCCTCATAAATGGTGGAATAGTGGAAATTAATTTCTCCCCAGGTACAATAAAGTCTCGGTGTCAGGTCTCATGCGCGTCATAGAACATGATGATTTTCATGTAGATTTTCATTTCTTATTGGATTAGAGAGACCAGATCAGCAATTTGGGGTATAATTCCAAAAAAGCTGTCTGACAGCCTGGTTAACTGCAGAAAATACCGTTATTTATATTGCATTAAACACTATTTTATTTATGTTATTTGAGTGGCACAAGTAACACACTGTATAACACAATAACTCAACATCACCTAATATGCTGCTAATAACAAGTTGAGGACACTTAATTTTTCATAGGTAATTGAAAACTGGCATTAAAAACCCAAATCAGTCAAGAGAACAGCCAAAGGTAATTAAAAATAGAACCAATGTCCTTAAAATCAGTCGACTGAGCAGTTTGTGAATGGTCCTTAATTATGAATGTGCAAACTTTTGCACTTTTGCCAGGTTTTATGTCCTTTGGGGACGAGTTGGTCGCTGCAACTCCGCGGCAGTGCACGCAAACATATACGAGTGTTACTAAAAAAACAAATGTACGTGTCCCAAATTCAAAAGACCCTCCCTGCCATGATTTAACATGCTCCACAGCTTATCAGTCGAATTAATTATTGCCCAGGGTGGTCTTTAAAAATTACAGGCTGCATTTATTTCAATTACCTCAAATCCAAATCCATTTCTGCACACATTTTTCAGAGGATAATCTGGGCTACATACACGTACTCACACACACAAGAGACTCTTACACAGTTGGAAATCACATGTTGTCCTTTAGAGATAGTTCCCACCATCTCTCATATTAATCGCTCCTATGTTAAAGCGAGTGAGGAGGCATATCAAGGACGGACAGGGAACTAGTGATGCGTGCACTGCTGATAAGAGTTCTTCTCAACTTCCTCTCAACACTCCATTGAAGAATTGTAAATCCACTATCTGTGCGTGGCCTTGAGCTGAAGATACTTAATAGTAAATTAAAGACACTTGTTGAAACAAACGGACACAAATCAAAGCGGGAGGAACATTTTAAACACAGCATCATGGAGGAGCCGTGGAAACAGGGAAGCTGCGGTTGAGCTGTAAAGGGAATATGAATAAACAGCACGATGACGGGAAACTTTTTAAGGCACCATACGTTTGAGCAATACTATCCTTCAGTGCTGATACGGCAGGGGGTGGAGGACAGAATTATAATTAGTTTAAATAATTATTCCATAATCACCAAAAACCTCATGTGTATTGCTTTCATCTGCTGGCCGTGGTCCACGCGTCCTGAATTATTAATGCGAGCATTTGAAAAACACACATTATTCAGAAGAATCATAGTGTATTTTTGGGAAGTTTACCGAAGTGAATTGCTTGGAGGAAATCACTGAAGGTTATCTGTTTCAATAAAATGTGTCTCAGACGTATGTTTTTCTTGAGATTACAGTTATTATGGTATTACTGAAAGCCGCCAATCAAGGGGAAAGTGCACTTGAGAGACTGCACTCTCAGTAAATATTGTTTTGTGGATAAATCCCTGACCTTCATTTATCTTTTGTATAGAGAAGACGTTGGTATGTGTTTTACCAGGGAGACGGGGGGGAGAAGAAAATAACATTCTTGGGATGATCTTCAGTTGTTGGTACATTCAAACGCTTGAGCTTACAGATGAAGTGTATTGTGGGTGGTTCAGTTTGATGTATTGTTTTGTGTTTCCATTACAAATAGTACCAAAATAACCGGCTCTAACAGTTCCATCTTTGGTACCAGAGTACGTTGTCGTCTAACCGGTGTGACATCACGCCACCGAGCACAGCTCACACCCCGCCTACCAGGTAAAGTTACTGTTCTCAGTCAAAATGCAAGCCTGGCCCAGGCCTTTACCATTCCAAACTGTGCCGCACTGTTCCAAATCCCACCACACCACGATGGAAACATGGCAAAAGTGCATCCATCAATGGCAGACATCTCATCACCCTCACTTTAGCAGCATTAGCAACTCTTGCGGAGACAAAATGATGTTTTTAATGAATCTGATTAGCTGTGTCTGTACGTTTCAGCGAGAGAGAGGACTGAATCAAAGCCCTACTCACACTGCTGTAACATGAATAAGAAACCTCTTCTGACAATCTGTTGATATTGTGGTGGTGGCTATTAATTATTAAGTAAATGTTTGAGCAATGACAAGAATAAGAAAATGCTGTGAAACAAATTCATTCTTGGGACACCTGGCGCTCATGCATGCTCAGGAAAATGGCCACATGGGTTATCAAACCACCTCTAAATGTGATTTTCGGATCTGATCAGGGGTCACAGTCTAAACAGGGTCTAATTGGATAAGACAGACTATTTGTGTATAAGTCTCTTCATGGGCACTGCTTCATTTTTGCATTGGTGAGTTTGTGAGTTAAGAGGATTTTGATGTGAACCTGATGCTTTAGATTGAGTTTATTATTGTGCTTAGTGGTTATGTCTGTAGTGCACTATGCATCATTTACTGTATATGTGTAATATTGATGTACGTTGCTATGAATTTATAAACTTCATACATAAACTTCATGTACGCCGTGGCCCTGACTGCATGTGAACACAGCATGAGAGCAGGAAATGCCAGTTTCACACTTCACTTACATGGCGTTGTCACCCAGCTCTTCGTACAGGTTGTTGGCTGCGCCTCCCCCAGGTTTGCCTGTCGGCAGTGCCATCTGGATGCGGGCTGTTTTGGCACATTCTGCCTGGCGTCTGGGCACAGCAGTGAGGAAAACACAGGGTTGGACATCAAAAGTTAGAGGAAAATCACATGTGTTAAAACAGTCATTATAAGGGCAGAAGGACATAGAGGTTTTTTGCAAACTGTTCTCAGGTGTCAGGTTTCAAGGCAACCACCCATACCTTCTACTAAATCTATGGACTTTAAACAACCCCTGATGAGTCCTTTGGTCACGATTGGAATGTTTCATCATGTGCACTTGGGAAAATTCGGAACTAATTTCCCTCTTAAAGCTCAAGTCACTAATAGGCAGGCCGTGGTCCGGATATGAACCCAGACGCTGTCCAATCTGGACCCAAACCTATTACAGTACATCACTGATAATTGCCACATTTTGACTGAGTATTTGTATTTTAACTGCTCTATGACACATAAAGTTAAAATGGTCTGTAATTGCGTAGCACATTTCTAGTCTTCAAAACTGCTTCACACTACAGTGTTGGCCATTCACTCATTCATACAACACATTTATGTGAAGTGTGTTTTCACATATCGCTCATACCCATTCACACACTGTTGAGTGTCTTGCCCAAGGACAACAAGAGGTGAATTGCATGTATTCATTCATCGTATGCCGCTTTATCCTCCATATGAGGGGGGGCGCGGGGCTGCTAATGCTAATCCCAGCTGACATACAGTAGGGCAGATGGACAAACTGGACATGTCCATCCATCGCAAGGCCATACAGAAACGAACCATTCACTCTCACATCCATGCCTACGGTTGGACCGGGTCGCAAACCAGGGTCTTTTTGCTGCAAAGGCAACAGTGCTAACCACTA
Source organism: Solea senegalensis (assembly GCF_019176455.1). NCBI lineage: Eukaryota > Metazoa > Chordata > Actinopteri > Pleuronectiformes > Soleidae > Solea > Solea senegalensis. The sequence goes on from NC_058041.1 coordinate 14,841,912, forward strand.
CAGCAACCGTGTGGCCCCGGACCAAGTACATGCACTGTAAAGAAAACACATGGTGAAGATTAACAGGAGTTTGCATGATCTCTGCCTATGCCTGTCGCTTTTCTCTGGGTTCTCCAGTTCTCCTCCCTCAATCCAATAACGTGCAGAGGTTAACTCAGGGGTGTCAAACTCATTTTTGTTCAGGGGCCACATACAGGACAATTTGATCTCAAGTGGGCCGGACCAGTAAAAATAGTAAAATAATAGCATAATAACAGCATAATAACTTATGAACAACAACTCCTTGCTTTTTTTTCCCTTTGTTTTACATTTAATGAAGGATATTTTTTACAAAACAAGACATTTCTTGAGAAATATAAGTGCAATTTCAACAATATCGTGCCTAAATGTACTATTTACATATCACACTGGATCTAAAAAGTCACAGGTATCTGGAGGAGAAAAATATTGTATTTGACGTTACGTTTAGATTGTAATCGTAGTGTGAAATTTTAAAAAAATTCATCCTGTGGGCCGGATTGGACCCTCTGGCGGGCCGGATCTGGCCCCCGGGCCGTATGTCTGACACCCTGGGTTAACTGGACACTCTAAATTGCCCAGATGTGTGAATGTGAGAGTGAATGGTTGTCCGTCTTTGTGCGTTCGCCCTGTGATGGGCGCACCCGTCCTTTTCACCCTGTGTCAGCTGGGATTGGAGGATAAAGCAGTGGACAATGAACGAATGACAAGACACTCCAGAGTTCATGTTGGAACACCGCTATAGTTCAGTTTTTCAGAACCACTTAACATTAAATGATAACAAGTATTAAAGCATGAACAGCAAATTTATGGGCTATTGCTTTCAATTTTGGGATGGCATGGGGGTCGACAAAGGGCCACTGAAGATGTGCACACACACACACACACACACACACACACACACACACACTGATAAACTTGGCATTGGCCTCGGACATTTACTGTTTCCACGTTTGTCAGGATTCATTTGTTTGATTGTCTGCTGTCCTCTCTGTCCCACTGTCCTCCCTGAGCTCGTTTTATTGTACAATGAAAGTCACAAGATTAATCAGAGTGAGAGACATTTAAAACAGTCACGCCATTAATATTTCAGCGTGGGGAAATGAAAGTGGTACTCACTCTTTGAATCTGGTGGTAAACGGCAGGTGCAGCAGATGTGGAGCAGAAAGAGAGAGACGAGAAAAACATTACTAATTATTTGATCCATAAATCACGCTGAAGGGCTTCTTAGACGGGCTTATTTATTTTTACTTCAAAAGCAAAAGCAGACAACAGGTCTTCATTACAGCCATTTAACAAATGTTGTCTCAACTGTACTGGTGATGATTACGATGTGGATAATTCTTATATAGACCCATTTCCCCCCTTTTGTGTTCATCTTTCTCAGCAGAATATGAAACTAATGCACTGATCCAATTTCCCAATTTGTTTGCGTGTGTTCGGGAGCCGTATGAAATCAAAAGCCATGGTTTGCGACAGGAGAGGATTAGAAGTGGCAACGTGGAACAGGCTGCCGCGCAGAATCGTCTAAGGACGTGACTATCTCAGGTGATAACACGATTAATAATGTTAAATGTTCATCTTGTGGGAGACGCTGTCAGGCCAAATGTCTGTTTTGATCTTCCTATTTGAAGTCAAACCAGACACGTTTTAAAATACCAGAGTTTTTAACATTAACTGACAGAAATCGAATATATCTGTACTGCTTCTAATTATTGATTGATAACGAAGTTTGACGTGCAGAACCACTGATCCACTTGCACGACAGCTGCAGAAAAATAAACATCAAATACAGAGAACAAACACAGTTTACAACACACTTGATCTGGGATTGCGCTCCATGTTTATGTAAAAGAGTGCTTCAGTCTGATCCTTGATTAAATCACGGAACCATATATCCATGATTTGATTGATAGTAACAGTTTATATTCTCTGTTCAGGACATGAGTGGAGTTGGTGTAACAGTGGTAGACTAAATAATTCATATAGTTCCTCTTTGAACAGATTTTTAAATGTAGTGTAGTGTAAGTATGATTCTATTAGTCTATAATTGCTTTAAAATATACCTAGAAAGACTTTTATATGTACCCATGGGTTCTACCACAGCCTGAGTGGACCAAACCAGCTGCTGTGTGTTGTGGAAACTGACTCCTGCACTGTGGACCTTCAAGGAGCCAAATCCACACTTCAGTACAGCAGCAACAACCTGATATTGAAGTCAAAAGTTTCACTTTCAACATATTTATTTGTTTGGTCAAACCAAAACCATAAGCACATCATGATGAATATTAGATGCTGGAGAATATAAAATCAATTGCTGTGCTGCAGTGCTGCAATATAACAGATTAAATATGAACTACGGTGTTTACACATTTACTCACCTCATTGATGGGATGCTGAGTTTTGTGAAAGACTGTCACTTTTCTAACATTTGTACTTTGAGCTGATCAATCAAGCGTGTTGCCCTAAAAATTACATTTTTCATTTTTTGGGGCAGAAATCAGGACGATAACTGTTTCCTGGTTATGAAGGGTTAGGCACACAAACCCCCCCCACTGTGAAGGTCTGTTGCTTGATGAACTCCATAAAAACTTGGCAGAATGCCCTGTGTGTTCCCAGCTGTCAATCACATTTCATATCTTCTATTTTACTCTAAGTGGCAACATACTTAACAAAAATTAAAACTAGCTTCTAAAACCATTACATGTTCAGGTGTAAAAGTACACTCATTTTACCATAGAATTCCTTCACTTCATTTTTCAGACGGGGAAACTACGTCCACGTGGTTTCATGCAAGCACCAACTCTTGCTCATCGTCCTGGTGAGAAATGACCTCAATTTCTAGTGAATTACTACTACTCTATCGATGACTCGTCAAAACAAACGTGAGAAAATCAATTTCATGAAATAAATAAATGGAGATTTGTTGCTAGGAATGCATTTTTTGGATCCATAAGTATGCAGTGCCCTTTTGAGTGGTTATCACTGTTAAAGGTAGAGTGTGTAGAATTTTAGCTGAATATCCCTCACTGTATCATTCCCTTACAAGTGTGTTGCAGAACCTACGTAGCCTTCAGTTTGTATCAAAACTCAAAAGATGTTAAGTTTGTCTATTGTGGGCTATTGTAAAAACACGGTGGTCCAAAATGGCGGTCTCTATAGAGCTGACCCTGCTCCTGATAGAAATAAAAAAACTCATTCTGGGGTAATGAAAAAGAACCAAGTCATGCAATGAGGTGATAGCACATAAATAATTAAGTAGAATTATTCTATCTTCAAGTTAGAAGATAGAGAATAACACTGGCCCTTTAATGTTTGTTAAAGAAGAGTACAGAACATCGGCAGTCTAAGCTGCCACTTTTAGTACAAAAATAAAAAAAATAGTATACATAACCTCTACTTACTGTTTGTAGGTGATGATAACGATCAGTATTGCAGGGACGCAGAAGACAATGATGATGACGGCCAGAGCCAACAGCGCCCCCTCCGTGTAGCCTACAGCCTGCACCGCTTTCTTCACGCTCGTCACCACTTCCGGAGTTCGGATCTCCAGGATCCGTCCCCCGGGAGGAAGGAATGGCTGGAACTCCTTGTTGATGTCCAGGAGTTTACCATCGAGAAACCTACGGAAGAGGACAAACAAGCTGCGTCAACATGCGACCCGTCGACTGCAGCGTCAAGCGAGAGGTAATATCAGCACGATAAATGCAACGACTTTGTGCCACAGATACGTGACAATGTGTTCAGTCAAGATTATACACGTTACACTTTAAAATCCATTAAATAGTTTTCATTGTATTCCAAACTCGTTCCCTCTGAGGATTAACATAATATTAAAGTTTAATTATTACACCTTTTTACTTGTTATATTATATGGGCAAGTACTTTCCCACCTCATCTATAAAATCTGTTGCTACATCAGGGGAGCCCATGGAGAAGAGGAAAGGAATCGGGCTTGTAATCGGAGGGTTGCCATTTCAAATGCCAGGACGGGTCAATTCCCACTGCTCCTGTGTCCAGCGTGTGTGTGTGTGTGGTCACTACTGGTGTGTTATAAGGATGGGTTGAATTCACTATTATTAAATGGTTTGTTGTTGCAAAAATAACACATTCTAATTGAAAAAGGGAACGATAAATGAAGAACTTTTCCTTCTAAATTGCAGTTGTTGACCATTTTCGATCATAGCTGTACATTTGGACCAGTTTGGTTGAGTTTTCGACATTCTTTTTTTAGCATAATGCACAAGTACATTATCATACAACTTGACAGACCACAAATCATCGTTTTCCTCAAATCAAAACATGCTGTCGTCAGTTTGTCTTTTCAATCAAATAGTGTGAAGTTCACTTGTGGAATAAAAATTGTGCTTTTAAGAGATTACTACGAAAACTAAATAATATTCGACTCTTTAAAATATTTGATTTAGTGCAACAGTGATCACTACTTCACCAAACTATGGTTCATATTTCAACACAGAGAATGCTCCTGCTTTTTTTTTTTTTAACTTTATTTAAACCCCTAATTATTTTGCCATCCATTCTTTTTAACATTTAAACAGATGTTAACTTTGAGTTTAGAGGTATTAACCACACTTCTATATTGTACATGTTAATACTGCTGTATTTTACTTGTGAAAAAAAGCATTTACTTAATTACAGTGTAATTTAGCTTAGATGCAGCTCCACTCTGTAATATAAAGCTTTTGGGGAGCTGCCATTTTACTTTAAAGGTTTTTTTTTTATTTTATTCTTACTTGTAGAGCTCCTGTCTGGCTACAGCTCGATTTGTCAGGGGGTCAATAGCATAAATCATGACGTCTGACTTGGTGTAGTCGTCCTGCTCCGTTCCGTCACCATGGCGATGGGGGCCGATGGTTTCCACGACAACCTCTGCTCCTGGTATCTGCTCCTGAACGTAACGCTCCAAAATGCTGAGGATTGGAGGGAGTTGGAGTCGTGGGATTACAACATTATCACTCACGTGACACAAGCATGAATTTAGACACATGGGAAGCCTGTCACCTGCGCACAATCATGTGAAGAAATATAAATGTTTGTCACTTGTATAGGTCCGTGCATGTGTGTGTGTGTAGGAGAGACTTATATATCATTATTATTATCACATTATACTGTATGTGTGGGGCAACGCAGCATCCTGACTGAGCCGCAGTACAATGTTAGTGTCTGCTGCCTGTGCACATGACAGTCGTAAATGAATAATGCATTTCATATTTAATATTTATACTATGTGTTTCTTCAAAATGAATGAAAACACATCTGGCAGACTGTGGAGGGAGATAACTTGATTTAAGCAAATGCACCAAGGAGTGAGTTAGAGCAACTCTGGCGCACTCTCTTCTCCGTCTCCAACCAGTGAAGGCCGACAGTGTATAGAGCAAGATGAGTTTTTCACCTCCTGCATATTGACTCACTCTTCTGTGACATTATTTGAGGTATTTTAATAAAAGTATAGAGCATTTTTATTCGATAAGGGGGTGACTGTTGGTGGCAGGTCTGTCAACACATTTTATAGAAAGCAGATGGTGGTTTGGTTAAAGGAATACTTTTTTTCTTCCTCTGTAGTTAATTGAGGTAGTGACATTTAGTGATTTTTCTATGGACTTTGGTGTGGGAGTACGACGGAATATTGTCATATATTGAGACTTTATTCTCGTAATGTTAGGTCTTTATTCTTGAAAGTTTACGACTATTCTCATAATGTCACAACTTTATTCTTGAAAGCTTACGACTATTCTCATAATGTTACGACTTTATTCTCGAAAGATTACAACTTTATTCTTGTAATGTATTACGACTTTTTAAATATTACAAGTTTATTTTCATAATATTACAATTTCATTCTTCAAAGATTATAACTCTTTTTAATAAAATGACGACTTAATTCTCGAAAGATTACGACTATTCTCATAATATTCTGACTTCATTCTCGTAATATAACGACTTTATTCTCATAATATTATGACCTCATTCTCGTAATATAACGACTTTATTCTCATAATATTATGACTTTATTATTGTAATATAACAACTTTATTATTGTAATATAACGACTTTATTCTCATAATATTACAACTTTATTCTCATAATATTACAACTTTATTCTCATAATATTATGACTTTGTTCGCAAAAGATTTTAGTAGTAGGGGATTTAATGGTATAAATAATATGGAGAGATCAAGTGACAAAACATAGACATAGAGTGTACAAATTGGTGAGCCTTTTGGTAAGTGGCTTAAATCGAACTTCCCATGTAATTGCAGGAGGCACCCACACCACATCACAGGCCGTCTGGTATCAGTCAGGCATCAGTCCCTCGTACAATCACACTTCTGAAACCCTGATCTAACCATTTAACATCTGTGCACCGGAAAAACTCAATTTTAAGGGAAAAATGACTGATAGATAAGGGATGATGGAGGATTTCTTAACACTTTTATCACTCAAAGTTAAATGGTTCAGGCACCTTCAGTGCAATGAAGATTTATACACTATTTGAACAGGGGAAAAATAGGTAGAATCACCAATAAGAGTACTGTATCTTACCTGAGGAGCTTTTCTTTGTTTTTCTCCACATAAGTTGGCGGGACATTTGATACGACCACTTGCATATCCAGCTGGTTCACAACAGACACCTATGCACCAGAAACACTAGAATTAGCACTCAGTGGTTGTATATGTCTTAATATAATGTTACTACAATTATTTCAGGAAAAATCCGTCCATTCATTTCAGGAAAATGTGTAACTATCAGATTACATGACCTTTAAGAAAGTGATAAATTAGGAATTACAGGCAACAGAATATTCAGCACACACCACTATCTCTGCTTTACTGCTGTGTCCTTGACCGTAGTTGTCCGTAGCGACCACCTCGAACTTGAAATACGACCTCCGCATGTTGCGGTACATGATTGCCGTCTTCACGACACCGCTGTACGGTTCAATGACGAAGCCGTCTTTGCTGCTTTTCGTGTCTTTACCAGCCTGAGGGGCGATGATGAGCCGGTAGACCATTGAACTGTAGTTGCCGGTGTCTTTGTCCAGAGCCTGGGAAATGGGGCAAATTAAGACTCCTGCATGATCATCATCATCATCATAATAACCAAAAAATGTTAGCCTTATGCAAGCAGTTCATTTCAGTGGAAAGTGAAGGGTGTACTTTCTCTCAAAGCAAGAATGTTTTTTGTGGTACTCCACAAGGCAGTAGTCTGGGCCCTCTTTTATTTCCCAGCTTTAGAATTAGATTTCGAGTTACTTTTGTTTGCACACACCAATTACTGATGAAATTGACCCCTAAATTTAACCTGTCCTTTTTACACATGTGGTAAACACACACAAACTGAGTTCAGGAGCAGTGGGCAGCACTTATCTGTACCTGGGGAGAAATAGCCCTTGATCTGTCCTGGGATTTAAACCGGTAACCCTACGGTAACAAGCCCAATACCCTTTCACTTGGCCATGGGCTGCCCTTTACAAATGATTTGCCCAATGTATTAAGAAATTCAAATATGCTACCTATACATACGATTCATGTTCAGTACTATGACAACATATATGTGTAAGGGTTAGGATGACTGTTTTTCTTTTTTTAAAAGCTAATTAGTGGGTGGAATCCCTATGTAATGGGAATCTCAATAGACAATGATATAATAATAACAAATATATATGAGTCATTGCTAATTTGATAACAATAAGCCTGTGATTTGTGGATTTGTGATTATCACTATTTTGCCTTCACCTTATCGTCATAGACTTGATATTTCAGCAGCTGACCAAGACAGAGCACAACCTCATACTGAATATGGATGAGTCCTTGGCTGACATATTGTATTGCTCACCACTAAAAGTGACATAATGTGTCATAAAAGATTGTTTTGATTGCTGCATTGATGTAGTACTCTTAATGAGCAGCAGGGGGTAAAGTGGTGCTTTGAGTTGTCTGATAGTTTATTCACCCTAACTACCATGTCTCTCTCACTTCTGCAAATATTGCAAATGCAAACCCTCATATTCCAGACACACACACTCCAAACCAGGTAATTCAGACTACTGACCTCTAAGACACAAACCACATGCAAGGAATAAACAAGGGAAAGGGATAAGAAAATAGAAGCGGCGAATAAACTACTAAGGAAATAAAAAGGCAAAGGAAAGAAGAAGGGGGGAAAAGAAAAGACAGAATAATAACTGCACAAGATGCAGAGGTACCATTTGGCTTAACTTAAACGTAAAAAAAAACATCAGTATTATGCACTAATACCTGTTTTAATGGACACAGGCGATGAAACCAGGCCTGAAAAATTTCAACAGCGCATCCAAGATAAAACTAAATACAGTTTAATAGAGCAAAAATATGTACTGAAGGATTTCAAGGAATATGGATTTTTTTGGTGGTTGTGTGAGGTTGTGGCACAAAGAACCAGCCTGAGACATTGTTGCTTTCAGTGCAACATGGCTGCCAGCAGGACTCAAGATTTCAGCTACTTAATAAGAGCCTCACCTAATAAAACATCTCATTCTTAGACATTTCTGACTAGAAACTAAAGATTGACAACTGCTCACTCGCCTGCACCAAATCCAATAGAGAAATGCAGCATGTTAGCTTGCAGGATCATAGGAGATGCTGGTGTCCTGCGGGTTTCCAAACACCAAATCACAAAACAACACATTTCAACTTAGTGGTGGAGGCAGCAACTCATGTGCGCCATAGTCTAAAATGACGGATTTTTATCTATGGACTTTGGTGAAGGCAGTGAATTAGAGTTCTCAACAGGCCGGGCCAGGCCAACAAACCTGACCGGACCCGTGGTCTCGGGCTGGGTTCGGGCCTAAAAAATGTGCAAATGAGGCGGGTCGGGCCTCGGGCTTCCTTTTTCTGCTCATGAAACACATTTCTTGCAGGTTGTAAATGATATGTTGTTTGTTGTGAATCGCTATTCACGTGTGGTGAAGAGTAAATCTGGCTGCTTGATGGAGAGGGGCAGACCAGACGCTGCTGCGCGCGTAACCCCCGACACTTTGGGCACATTAGTGTCCTTTCTGGAGCCCTTTTATGATGCTGAGCGTGAACAGGAGGGGGACACATATCCCACTCTGCATCTTGCGCTGCTATGGGCAGAACGACTCTGACATCGCTGCCAGCGAAATGCCAACGATACTGCACAGAGCGCAGCCGTGCGTCAAAGGCATGTGCACCGGTCTCCACAAAGCCGCAACATTCATGTGGGGGTGGAGTGGCTCAGTGGTTAAGACCGGTACCCTGTGTGCAAAAGACATCATGGTCGCAAGTTCAACTCCACCCCTGGCTGAATGTACTCAATTTCCTTGTAAGTCGCTTTGGATAAAAGCATCTGCTAAATGAATGTAATGTAATTTAACCAGTTGCGGATGCTGCCCGCTGACCAAAGGGAAAATGTACAACAGTATGTGAAGTCCTGCCTGTTATCTCCACGGAAGGCGGTAACGGAGCCCCGGATGACGCGAGCCAGGAGATGGGTGCTGCGTCAACAGCAGCAGCAGCAGCAGTAGCAGAGTGGGGGAGACAGAATCAGACGTGGGGGGATTTCGGGTTGAGGCAGTACCTCAAACAACCACATTTCAAAGAGCTTGAACTATCCCTTTAAACTGAGAATGAAACGAGCATGCAAACAAACATGTCAAGGGCTTTTGAAGCCCATCTAATTGAGCATTTAGGGCACATTCTGAGCGAGAACAAACACCATGGAGAAGAAAATATGACTCCCCTGCATGCCCGAGCCTCATTCAAAAGCATTTTCACATAATGACCGAATCACTTGGCTAGAAAGGCCGTGTCAAGCGACACTGTGTGAAAATAATGAAACCGCCTTATTGTGTCCAAGAAACTGCGGTAGGGAGCGACACAGGGAAAAATGTTGATGGCTCAACTTTTGCTGCAGTGCAGGACACTCTCTGATAACCAGTGCATACATATTACAATAGTTCTATTGTTGACGGCTGTTATATAAATACAATATTATTCAGAGTTCACTTCTTGAGTAGCAGATTGTCTTTTCACAGTTACCTCTGGCAACACACTCACACCAACAAATGCCTACAAGTTGTTTTTTATTTGTTTATCTTATTTTTCATGCGGGGTGGTTTTGTTTTTGGTTTAAACAACCACAAACAGGAAGCCTGGAAGGTAGGAATCAGTAATTAAAGTTGTAGTGAAAGATGGCGAAAGAGGAGTAAATTTAACCTCTGCATCTGTTGTCTTTTGTCTTCAGGCAACATTTGAGACAGATTGAGTTAGACAAATTAGAGAATTGTTTTTGGTAACATTTTGTTACCGGCCAGATCATCGCTCTCACTGAAAATGGTTGCCGGCAGGGACATGAAGATAAGCAGAGTTTTCTACACCAGCTTGAGTCGAATATGAACTGTATGTGAATGTGTATGTGAAGTTTAAAAAAAACAACTCACTCTCCTGCTAGTCTACTTCTGCCGTGTTTGGTACGTTTACATTATGTGGGTAAATCTGAACATATGATTTACAATCACTTAAGTCACACGAGGCAGCAGTGGATTAACAACTCCTGTCTGCCACAGTGTAAAACAGTAGATTTCGACTATGGACTTTGGTGCAGTGGAGGAGTGGCTTACAAACGTCCAGTCCCAGTTACAAAAGGCCTTCTAAGGGTGAGAAAAAGAGTAAAACATATTCTTCAGGCACTGTAGACTTAAGCGGGAGATGATTTTATTGGGTGAGGCGCTTGTGTACCTAGTGCTGTCAAGCAATAAAAAAAAAATTGAGAGATTATTTAATTATGATCTGTAATTAATTGATCTAATTAATCTATTTTTTAATCTCACCTAACAAAAATTACTTAGAAAAGCCCTCAACTTGAGGTATTTTCATTTAAATTGATTATTACATTATTGTGACAGATTAAAAGATTGATATATAACAGAAAGTGGCTCTATAAAGTCATTTATTGTTTTAACAAACTTGAACAGATGCAGTCATTTACATTCCGCTGTGTTCTTTTGTCAAACTTATACAACTCAAAATACGCGGGGTGTTTAGTTTGGCGAAGAGCTTTGCTATGGCTCGCTAAATAGCTAACGTCTTCGCTGCTAACGTTAGCTGTGGCTGCACTCGCGACTGAGTACTTTGCATTGACGTGGTAGGCTAAACTTGAGCTGCTTCGGTGGTAAGCTAACTCTTTCTTACACAGAAGGAATATCGCTTTACTTTTACTAATGGTGCCGTGGAGGAGTTTTTTGAAATGTAAATGTCCCTATCATAAGGCTGAGAACTCTCACCTCCTCTCTGTAATCACCGCTCCTCACCCTGCCCTCCAAACACAGCTAATGTCCATTTCAGGGTGCGACTGACCATTGTTTTCCACCCCCAACAACTCAATCACAAGAAGCCCAACACATAAAAACGGATACAGAAACAGTAAAGTTAGAGATTAAAAATTAGATTAACGTGATTAAAAAAACATAATGCACTAAATATGACCGTAATTAATTAATTGCAATTAACACGATAATTTGACACCCCTATGTGTACCCACTGGCAGCCATGTTGGCAGTAACTCCTAGGTGCAAGTAAACTGTTGTAGTGAGTGTTTATAATCTTCCACATAACCTCGTCCATCAAGAATGTGGTTGGAGTGTTGGAGGTTTTGTCTGTGTACAGCAGGGGTCACCAACCTTTTTGAAACCGAGAGCTACTTCCTGGGTACCGATTAAGGCAAAGGGCCACCAGTTTGATACACACTTCTGAAATTTGCTCAATTTAACTTTAACTATATGTTACTATTAATAATTAATGATATTCAGCTATGTGAAGACACTGATCATGTTAATGATTTCTCATAATAAATATCAACAATGATTTAACAAGATAGGAAACAGATAAATATCAATATGCCACGCTTTATTTCTATATTTGACGATACTGGGTCCCGGTCATTTTTTCACCTTTTTGGATGAAATCAACGGTATTCTGTTCCTCTTGTCCCGGCCAAGGGCCCTGGGCTGTTGGATTATGAATTTTTTCCGTTTTTCAGATTTTTTTCGCCCCTCGAAAAACCCAAATGACTCTGGTTCTCAGGACCGGGCGGAGCACCGCTCTCTGCCCGAGCTCGAGCGCCTATTTTCGGACACCTGAGGGGCGATTTCAACGGGCTGTATCTCTGTCATTTTTTCACCTTTTTGGATGAAATCAACAGTATTCTGTTCCTCTGGTCCCCGCCAAGGGCCCTGGGCTGTTGGATGCACTTAGATGCAGCTCACTGGTAAGTGCTATTTGATCTATTTTTAGAACAAGCCGGCAGGCGACTCATATGGTCCTTAGGGGCGACCTGGTGCCCGCGGGCACTGCGTTGGTGACCCCTGGTGTACAGCCTATGGACAAGCGGAAGAAAATTGGGCTCGTAAACGGAGAATCACCTATTCAAAGTCCAGGACTGGTCAAGGGCTGGGGTGCCCCTGAACAAGGTACCCAAACCTCCCAATGCTGCCCAGTTGGTGTGTGTCCACAACTGGTGTACATGCAAATAAATCTGTGTCAATACCTCACACAACCACATTTGTCATAAAATGGCTGACTTGTATGAAAACAGATTAATATTGCACATCCCTCAAACTCTCCCGTGTTTTGTCTCAATCTTTCAGGAGGACATTAGAGAGCGTACTACTCGAACCCCCGTCTATCCCACTAGTCACACTGCAGACTCCCTCCCACGTAAATCTTTTCATCCATCCATGAATCATGCACATCTTGCCATGCCTTCTTCTGTCCAGTCCGTTTGTCTTGCAGCAGGACGCCAGTTAACTCTCCAACCATCAATCCTCTCTCAGTCTTCCAGATCTATTGCTTCTCCCTATTGTCACTAAATCGACTTACAAGGCTTTTAGTTCTTCATGTCAGTCTCTCTTAACGCGGTCCACTGGTAAGAGCAGGTTACAGTAAACGCACCACAAACATCCACATGCAAAGACACCACCTCAGAAATAATAAGAGACTTTTTCGTCACTCTTTCACGCTCTCCCCCGTATTCTCTCATCTCTGTCACTCACTGTGCGTGATCTAATGAAGCAGGGGTATATGAGAATGTTCTTAAGAAGTGCAATGAAATATTAAATCACATAGGATTCTGCCTGCGACGATGCCCCCAGTCTCTCGTGGCATCCAGGCTCATTAAAACATATCATTATTTCTCAGATAAAAAACTGAGAAAGACGCGCTCCGTGACCTCTTTTTTGGGATTCCTTTCAGGCATTTTGCTTCGTAAAAGACTCCAGTTTGTTTACGGTGATGAAAATCTTCAGAGTGAGGTAAAAGTAAAAGAAAGCACAGATGTAGTGATTAACACAGGAAGAGATGCAGATGTCCAGGAAAGGATGAAAACAAAGAGTGCAAGAGATTCAGAGTACTTTTGAAAAAAACAAATAAACCCCGGCGTGCTGGTGAACTACAGAATCACAATGTACAGGTAAGTGCAGCTCTAAAGGTCCAGTGTGTAACATTCGGGTGGGTTTATTGGCAGAAATTGTACACTGCTCTTAAGCATTGTTGTATGAGTGTTTAATCGCTTTGAAGTAAAAAAAAACGTTTGTTTTTTTGTTGCTTTGACAAGTCTTGTGTATGTATTTTGATTTATGGAGGCTGCCAGGTTCTGCTGCCTTGACTCAGTGTGTGTTCTACGTTTTGAAGCAGAAGTTTACTCTGCCAACATAAACTCCCTGTATAGACTAACAAAAAGAAGGAGGAAACAGTGGAAGAGAGTTGTGTGCTATGCAAGGGCCATCATAGTTCACTGATATGCTCGTCAACGGTGACGAAATTATTGGAGGGCCCTTTTTTCCATGACGATAACCTGACGGTGGCGAAACGAACGTGGATCTTTGACGACGAGACGTGTGTGAGTTTTCATTGACGAGACGAAAATGGACGTAAATGTTAGTGGGTGGTCTGTCAGACGTTCAAAATGCATGACATTTCTGCTTATTGTGCGCGTAATCTGTCAACTAAAACCTAAAAATTCCTTGGTTTCAAGGCGGGTCAGGTGGATTGCGTCATCGCCACCGACCCCTGGCACCCGAATTACGTGGGCTGCTCCCCGCCCTGGTGACGTGATGTGGTTAGAATATGGAGATTAAAGGTTTCTGCCCAACAACAATCTCCAGTACTTATTGACCTAAATGAATTTGTTTAAAGATTATACTTCACTAAAACTGACCAAAACTGGACTAAAATGATCACATGACTAAAATGTGACTAAAACTAAGACTAAAATCTAGAACACAAAAGGAAAAATTTACTTACAATTTACTGCAATTTTAGCCGCTTAATAAAAAGTCTCACCAGATAAAATCTCTTTCAGATGTGAACACAGCTTTTGCATGTACAGTAAGTATGTGTGTCTGTGGAGTGGCTCAGTGGTTAAGACCGGTACCCTGTTTGCGAAAGACATCATGGTCGCAGTGGTCGTAAGTTTGACTCCACCCCTGACTGATTGTAATTCCATTGTAAGTCGCTTTGGATAAAAGCGTCTGCTAAATGACAAGTAATCTAATCTAATCTGTATTAGTAGCCTACCTGTACTTGAAGGACTGAAGTGAAGGTTTTGGCATCTTCTGCAACTCCCCCAATGTAAAGAGGTCTGGTGAAAACCGGTGGGTGGTCGTTCTCGTCCTGGATCTCAATCACCACCTTCGCTGTATTAGCTAGGACAAACACACACACACACACGTCCACACAAACAGTTGAAATACATGAAGCACATTACTATTAAGCATATTAAGTAAACACACACAAACTATATAGAATTCCTATTGCAGCTGTCCAAAGGAAAAGAAGTACGATAAATGACAAAGGAACAAGTCATAGAGAAAACAAACAATACAATAAAAGAAATCGTTTAACAAGGACAGGAAAGGCTAGCTCGATCAAAGATGGAGCTTCTGTTGTTTTCCTGTCTAGAGGCCAGTCAGGTTTGCAAATGATAAACATGTCTGACAGTGATTGAACAGCCTCTGCCTGTGGAGAATCTGCAGTCAGATGTGCAACCCATTTCAGCGAAGTGATCTGTGGCAGATTCCAGAAGACGAAGAAGAAAACCACAGGGGAGCGGGATAATTAAAGGTACAATGCGTGCAACATTCTGCCATAAAAGAAAACCAGGTGGCAACTGGTAATGATTCCACATAAGTATCTGCACTCCCAGTCTGAAGCACCATAACTGACACTGGTGTCCACTTTATCTTCTATTGTCCTCTAAATGGAAGCAGTTGTGTGGCGCTGACAGGCTTAATCAGCGTTGTGAACTCATTTAACAGCGGTCTGAATATGACCGACATTTTGTATGCTTTTAAAAGTTACGGATTACAGCTTTAAGTATGTACCAAGTGACCTTTTCCTAGCTACCAGTCACAGTCTGTGATTGCAACTTGCCACGACTCTCATTAAGTCTTTCTTCGGTCAATACCGGAGTTCTGAATCACATCCATGACAATATAGCAACCAAACTCTGAGAAAGGACCACAGAGAGAACACATCTCAGCTCTTTGAAACTTTTCAGTTTCATTCCAAGAATGACAAATGAAAAATCAACAACAAAAAAACGCTTTGGCACTTGGAGAGAAAAAATACAAACAAACAAGCAGATGCGATTGTTAATCTCCTTATCATCCTAGAGACACCATCCCGAAACGTTCCAACCTTTGCCTGAAGTTTGAAAACTGGATTATCACCATTGTATGAATCCTATTCATTTGCTGCCTGATTAAAATGCATACTGAAAAGAACAGAGAGGGATTTGCTGATGAGTACGGCGGTTTGCCGGCTGTTTTAATCCCTGTTTAAAATCAAATGTTGGATAAAAAGAGAACAGCATGTGGTGCAACACTGTAATTAAAGAAGAAAGGAGCAGATACTGCAGCAGATACTGGAGGTTTTCAAAGGAAGGAAAAGAGAGACAAAGACCAGCAGCAGCGAGATAAGACAGGGGGAAAGGAAGAAAGAGAGAAATAAAGAAACTCTTCACTTTTAAATCAGATGAAATTTAATTTAAGAGCGAAACGTTTTGGTCGATTCTCCACAAGTGGAGACAAATTATTTGTTTTGTATGGATTGAAATTAGGATATAAAAGAACACAGAAAAGTGCTGAGGTCTCAATCCCAAATTCAACTGTTTGGGCAATATAGGCTTAGATTATATCACAGCTTTGCACAATGATTCCCAATAACGATATTCATGACAATATTTCTGGGTTTGTATCGATATGAAACAATATGTAGTAATAGTAATCATACAAAATGAATGTATAATGACAAAGCCAGACTTAAATAACTTGATATTAAGTGGCGGGCCAAGAGCCACAAGTTTAAGACCTCTGGAATAGAAGTCTGGAATCTAAACCTAAACTGTATTCTGTGTCAAGTATTTAAAAGTAGCTCAAACAGCCACAACAATTACATAATGCAACATGAATACATGTAATGAATAGATAATAATCACAGAGCTCAGTTTCTAGTTCAGTAATGTTTCTACTTTGTAGTTCCACTGCACTCACATTTTTATATCAATCTCTTTTGAGGACATGTAAGTGTTTTCTGACAGTCCAATAATATTCCTTCAGCTTTCAATCTTTTTGTTGCTATTCTCTACCAGTGGGTAGTCACAGATAAGGAGCAAAATCCTCTGCCTGATATTGGAGACAAGTAAAATGCTTGCTGGCTCCGTCTCCATGGCTGCTGCCCATACAGGCAAAGAGGATTTATGCCATATTTTTCCATACATTCCTCCGTGTACTCGCTTTAACATGGCTGCCAGTCTCTCATCTAAAACGCCAAAGCTCCACATGGTCTGAAAGTCATTTTTACACCTTCTCCTGATAATCCAGTATACTGTATATTCTACACCTCCCTGATTTACCATGGTCTCTGATTCTGCAGCTGTGCTCACACTGGCACAGTAGTGGTCCACCCAGGGACTCTGACAGCAAAGAAGATTGAAGTGGAGGCTGCTCCAGCTCCAACTCTGCAGTCACCACAGTGCTATCGTCTGATCCTGTGGGAGCATTTTTGTCCAAATGTGACTGTTTTTGGCTCATTTCAGCAGAAACAAATGCACCGGATCTAAATGTAATGTGGGAAACAGCAGCTACTGCATTCTAACTTTGCCATTGCCTCTCTTACCCTCCTCTTGCGTCACTGGTACGCTCTTTCGTCACCCTGTTGTCCAATCACCCCAAGGCTTGCTGTTCCAGATCCCCCCCCCCTTGACAAACACCAGAGCTGTCGCTGCATCCCATTTCTCTCTCGACCACTTGACATGAGCAATTGAGAGGCTGGACTCACTGAGCACAGTAGGGATTTTTATTTGTTAATGGTTTTGACATGTGCAGTGTGGTTTAAATGTCCGTAGAAGCAGCGGAAGCTTCACTTCCATAGCAAACTGGGTTAGGGTTAGGGTTAGGGTTGGAACATCCATATGATGATGATTGGCATATACCAGCCCTCACCTTCGGAATGAAATGAGTGTGTGAGTGGGGCTGTATCGGATCAGGGCTTTTAGACTGGCGTGTAAACATGACGTTGTTGTACTCGCTCGTGTCAGATTCGCTACCAGACAACGCCCTTGTATTGTTTCCCACTCTGCCAGCCCCCAACTCCTCTTCCTCACTAAGCTCCCAGCCCAATTCTTGGCATTTTTTAAAATCAGGGATTAGGCAGAGTTAGAAGAGAGGGGTTTAGTTACCCTTAAACAGAAATGATCCATTAAAGAAGAATCATTAAGTCCCTTTAGTCATTTTCTTGCCACTCACTCACATCCATACATTTCCAGCACAGCCTGCAGATTCGAGAATAAATCTGGGGTTCATTGTCTTGCTCAAGGGAGTTCAATAGAGCCACATTAAAGTGTTCCATATAGACCAGAAACAAGTTGAAGGGAACTTGTACAATAGACCTCCAGAGATAAGATGGAGAGAATGAGTGGCAGTGTGCACAGAATGCTAAAGCCTGAGGCGACATTAGCTCCATATCACGTAGTGGGTAAGGCATAATGTGTAAGCGTGTGTGTAATTAGAGAGAAGACAAATCACTGATATCTGGCATGATGCAATCCGAGGCTAGCCCTGAAATAATGAAAACTGCAGAGAGATCAAGCGCATGCTCACTCTTCGACGGAGCTCGGAGGTTCGACGACACCACTCTCATCGAGTCCGCCTCTACCTTGAGGACGTAGCTGGAGTCGGTCTCGTAGTCCAGAGGCTTGGCTGTGAAAATCTCCCCTGTTGTTTCATTTAGTGTGAACACTCCTGGAGGGATATAGATGACAAGAGCAAAAGAAGACAAGTCTTTTCTACGGTCTTTTGTGTGAAAGCTGAGTGGTAAGAGGACGTCTCAATAGTGTGTAGCTTTACAGAGTCAAAAACAGGTCATGTGTAAAGAGCTGCTCAGTGTTTGACCGATATATATATAAGTCTGTGTAAAGCAAATATGGGGTAATAAAATATGGAGTTGAAAAGTTGAACAGTTGAAAACAGTTTTCTTTTCTGTGGTTTGTCCATTGTCATTGCCTGATTTTGCACCAAAAACCCAATTTGTTTGGGTTTTTCAAAACAATTTACGACAGGTTCAGGGATTTTACATGAAATAATGTTATTCTAAGTTCTTAGAAGTTTTTTTTTTTTTTATCAAATAAATAAAAAAATAAATACATTTCATTCTATATTATACTCTACTATATTATATTTGTGTTTAACATTTAGTTTTAGTAGATATTCTTATTAAATAAAATGTTACACCAGCTACAAGCTACAGGTAAGCCGCTGTGTATCGGCGTGGTACCAGAGGTTCTCAGCTAAGGTTCAGAACTGGGAACTGGTGGAGGCAACACAAGCATCTCAGTTGTGTTACCGAAGCCGGGAGAATAAACATAGATTAAGAGTCCAGAGATGTTCAAGTAGCACGGAGAGTAAAAAAGCATAAAATCTACACAAGCCGTGTAAAAACGAAACGAAACGCAACACAACAAAAACATGTGCAGCTCTTTTTTCTCCTCTCTAATCTGTTTTAGTGATGGAGAACTTGAATCCATGCATTATTCTGTACAAAGGCTGATGAACTGTGACTTTTACCAGCTTTGGTCCCCACTAAATCATATATATATGCATGCTTGTGTGTGTGTGTGTGTGTGTGTGTGCTAAGTATACAATTTGAGTCACAGCACAACAATTGCTCCATAAACTAATAACTTGTTAGTAACTTAATCGGATAAAGTCAGCGGCCACTTCATCAGCAGTGGCAGGCAGGCGGTGAAATCCACAGCCGTGTGGCTCCGCACATCCACAACAGCTCTGAGGACGCCTCACCTCCCTCGTTGCCTTCAGTGATGGAGTACACGATAGTCTGATTGACAGCAGCAGCCACGATGACTCCCACTTGGGTTCCAACGTCAGCTGCCTCGCTCACTGGTAGGAACCTGGTGGAATAGATCACTCAATCAGTATCAAGTGAGAAGAACATTAAATATGTACATGTGATCAGTGGGTCCAATGCAGTTTGGCAGGTTAAGTGCAACAGTGAGATGAAGCCTCTCCAAAATGCTGGCAGCTCTTTTTTTTTTCTCCCTTTTTATTTTTTTACATTTTTCAGATTTGAGTTGCTATATTGTTGTATTATTTATGGGAGACTGATGTTACATTTCCTTAAGTAATCTTCTGGTATATTATACCAGACTTGTTTCAGCACTTTAGGGTTAAGTCTTTTATTTCCTTCTCCATCCAGGGGATCTTTTACACCGCCTCTGTTACTGTATATGCAGGTGGAGGGTCAGGGTTTTAACGGCATTAGCGTCGTAGGATCATTGTCATGCAGAAAAGTGAATATCTTTTCCAATCAATGGCAGACAAAAGCTGAAAAGTGGTTCAAAGATGAAATGAGTTGGTTGCTGAAAAACAGCTTTTTCAACGCGGGCAAAGAATAAATTCACTACTTTACACTGGAGAGAGTGAATATTTCACTCTCATAATTACCTAAAAATTGATTCTTAAAGGAATAGTTCAGGGTTATTTTTAAGTGTGGTTGCATGAGGTACTAAAGTATAGAATAGAGGTGGGAAGTCTGCTTTTCAAACACCAACACTTTAAGATTTCAACCCACACGGATGATGATGACGACGAGGTGACGAAGGTCAACCACAGAGAGAAGGGGTTATGGACCAGGCAATATTGCAGATAAAGATGAAACATATTCAGAGAAACAATGCGTCCCCCACTATGCAGTTGCTACCCAACCGTTCTTTTTTGTGTGACTAGAATTTTTCCCAATTTATCAAAAGAGGTAAAGACTAATTTTCTATACTTTTGTACATTTTCAGTGCGTTTTATCACTTTATCACTACTTGAGTAAACAAGCTGAATCAACACTTCTACTTTCTTCAACTTCTACGACACAAGTGTGTGCATCTGCTTCTCCTTCAGAAAAGAAGGAGGAAGGTCTTTCATCACTTCTGCCAGCCTCAGACTCAGATGCTGGGGAGTGGGGACACAAGGAAATACAGATTTCAGGCACCTAACAAAAGGCTAATTTAATAGAATCTACACCTGCTAAATTCTATGATTTCTTAAGACATGTTTTATGCTATTTATCTTTATGTTACAGATGTTAGAAAGAAAAAATCACTTTATATTAAAGCACACAAAGAAGTTGTTGATCCACTGCTGCCTCTATCAGTAATTTAAAATGTGTTACATATTCACTTCAGTGTTTTAAACCCTTATTTACCTAAGTGATAAAGCAGTAGTCGAGCAAAAAAATGTTGATTTACTGAATGGATTTTGCTGCAGGAGTGATTTACAGATGAAAAAAGCTGCCTAACTGTGAGGTAAAGTGGCAAACTTATTTGATGGATATCGTGGACTTAAGAAAGTGTAGATTGTATTTGTGAAGTGCCAGGAAACATTTAGTTGGGTATTGAATTGTTACATTGTTGGATTTGTGCTCCTTTTTTTTTTTTTTACATCGTCTCATGTCAAAGAGTGAACCTTTAAAGAGCGAGCGTTTCATTGATCCAACAGAACATTTCAAGTAACAACAACAAAACAAAATAAAACTCTGCAATTGTTTTTAACACATCTCTATACTTTTTTTTACAGTACACAACGCACAAAGTATAAAAGTACATATATATATTAGTGCTGTCAGTGTTCACGTTACTTCAGGTGGCGACGTGGTCACGCGTGCAGGCAAACCGACAGTCTACAGCGTTTAAAGAAAGTCATTGAAACGGTCTTTAAATACACTTTTTGTGTTGATTCTACATTAATTCGAGGATTTTATATAAATAAATATCTGTTATAATCTTCAGGTTTATTGTTGTGATTAATATAGGGATAAAAGAGCCACTTGTAAGTTCCCGGTGGGTAGATAGTTGGGTAGATATGTACTTTATTAATCCCACAGAAAAATTAAGAAATGGCACAGAGATTCAAGTAACATTTAAAAATTGTAGAATATGGAAGATTTGTAAAGTCAAAGATTCATTATAGTTTGGGAACAATTTTAACTTGTACAGATTTGCATCAATTCACCTAATGCAAATGGTTTGTATTTATATAACACTTTCCTAGTCTTGATGGCCACTCAAAGCTGCTTTACACTGCAGTTTTGCCATTCACTCATTCACACGTTCATACATACGCATCTATGTGCAGGGCATTTTAACCCATCTTTCATACTCATTCACACGCTGCTGGCACAGCCATCAGGAGCAACGTGGGGTTACGTGTGTTGCCCAAGGACACACCGGCATGTGGGCTAGCGGAGACGGGAATCAAACCCACAACCTTCAAGTTGAAAGACGACTCGATCTACCTTTGAGCTCAGTGGTGCGCTAATTAGTCTGATCAAATGTATGTGATCTAGGTTATCATTAGACAGTAAACCTGTTTCTAAAAACTGCATTTACATATAACTAATCTGCATGAAATTAGTTTTTTCTGTCAGAATAACTAATCTTGCTGCATCATTAAACATAATGGGTCCATTCTAAGTTTGCAGCAATCAGACTAAGTTCAGGTATCATTGTATCTGCTGGGGCTACAGTGGCCTCATTTGACGTCTCTGAATGTTTTGCATTTTCCTTCTAAGCAACATCCTGATGGCAAACCTGCTCTTTAAATGCCTTTTTTGTGCAGAACAAACAAAGGCAATGCAGTTATTTAATGAGCAATTAGCTCAAAAGTGTTCTATTTTCTAATCTAAAAGCATACACAGCAGGTTATCCAACGCATGAATGTGAGCGGCGCACAAAAGTCGGAGCTGTCCGTGGTTCTGAATGAACGGCGGCATGTTTCAGAAAGGCTTTTGAGAGCTGTTTGTGCTCATTGTAAATATAAGTGTTGACTATTAATGTGTTGGACTTTGCACATTGAGTTGCTCCTGTGTATGAAAATGTGCTCTACCAAGAAATCTGCCTCCCCTTCCCCTATCACAGCAGGCCCTGCAGGGCAGAATTCAAACATGGAGGGTTACATATTTCTCCAAAAGCTGCTTCAAACCACCATGTGACTTCTGCCGTCTGCATGTTTACGTCTGAACAGATAATTAGAAATGACAGGTCTGCAGCTGTGTAAGCTAACCTTCAGCAGCATGTTCCAGAAATGAATGATATCACTCTTTACTCCTCTGCTCTTGCTGGGGTACTTTTCTCTTCATCTCAATCCAGCATCACTATGCACTCACTTTCTTTCCCGCCCTATTCCCTTACTAAAACTTCAATTTCCCATTTACACACATCCAGTACATACCCATCTACATTCCTCCTCCTGCATCTCTGTCTCCCCTTTTCTCCATCTTCCCACCTCTCCTCCTCCTCTTCCTCCTCCTCTTCTCTCTTTCCCTCAGGCTGCTGCTTCCAGCAACATCCCAGCAGACCTCAGCTACAATAGTTATTCAGTTCCTCCCTCCTTTTCCTCCACACTATGGCTACTTGACAGACGGATGTACACACACACACACACACACACACCAACAATGCATCATACACAAAATTGCTTATAGGTCAAACAGTTTTTCACACACATACACACACACGTGCGCGCACACACGCCTCATTATCTCTCTCCAGTCGTCACCCCTGGCTCTTCCTAATAATTGCTGTCCTAGCTGGGCTGATGCTGATAACAAGTCCACACAAACACACAAACATGTACTATAGTTGAGACGTTACCGTGCCAACCTTTCATTGATTCCCCACAGGGAATGACTCTGCCTTTAACGGTAATTTTACCATAAACCTAAAAATATTAATAGAAAACTCCTACAAAACACATTTTTTTGGCGTACTCTACAATATCATGGCCAAGTGGTGAGAGTGTGTTCTTCCACGATATATCAACTAAATCATAAAAAGCTGTTGTGCATAATGTTCACATATAAACAAGCGTCGGTTCCAATTAAACCATCGTCAAAGGAATTCACACAGTGCTAATTGAGCCTGCCAGTTCCACGTGACGTGTTTCTCAGTATATGGACGTGTTTAGATTTAGATCTCCTGTCGCTTGGCGACATGTCCCCGCCCTGGCATTTGTTATAATGTCCAGACCCAGGAAAGCGTGACGAGTGCAAACAGGTTGGAGTATGACTGAAAACACAAAGAAAACACAGGCGAAAAGTTTGGGAAGTGAACGCTACTCATTGGGCAGCCTTTTGTCCCCGCCCACCCCTGGGCTGCCCCTGTGTACACACAAACGCTCCCACAGTCAGGTCTGATAGTATTGCATGACTGAACCCGTTTCCCAATGCAAATAAAACAAGCGTCATTGTTTCTGTTCACGAAAACCAAATGACTAAAAAGAAAGTTACATACGGCAGCTTTAACAAAGCTAGAAAAGAAGGCCATATATCGGCATAAACAATCGTTATTCTGCCTCTCCCTTCACAAAGCTGAACGTCCTAAATAACCAGTGTCATTTATTATTTGTGTTTAAGCCCATTTGTGTATAATACATCACCTTCCCGGTGTCATTACTCGGTCTCTCCCTCCTCACATCACTCTTCTTAATTCCTTCACTGCAGTTCAGGTTCTCTCACTTATTTTAAATCTCTTGATTTGCGTCTCATTGTTCACACCAAACAAACCGGGGCAATAGAGAGGAAATAAATATTAGAATAAAAGATACTTAAATGAATATTGAAGCAGTAAAGCACGGTCAGACCTTGCGATGCATGTCACATATGATGCTGATTATTAATTCATTTTAAAACCTTTTGTTTGTGGCCCTTCACATTGCTTTATTTATGTGTATTGTTTTCAGGTTGACTTGTGACACACTGCTGTGTCTAAACACTCCCCAAAACATGTCAAGGTAAGGTTTATGATAGATATTTTGAAAATAAAGGAAAATTAAATTGGTTTTTAAATGGTTTTTAGTCACCGTGTTGTCAAACAGTAACTTATCAGGCTGTAAAGGAGTCTAAGACAGACTTTGCTTAAAAGGGATGGTTTATAATTTTTGAAGTGTGGTTTTACTGACAGTCCTGCTACCACACAAGGTAGCAGGAGGGCAAGAACCACCAAATCACCAGAGTCCATAGAGAAAATCAATGTTTTTAGCTCACATTGACATGGAAGCGTCTGGCTACTGCTGGGTTACTGCTGCCTATTTGGTTTGTGTTTGTGTCAATTTGTTAAAATTCAACTTTGGTGCCGGTAGAGTGTGGTTTACAAAGTGATATAAACTTCAGTCTCCAGTCAGAAAAGCCCAACTAATTGCCAGAAAAAGCTGTGAGCATATTTTTTAAGATATGATGGACTTTTTTTGTGTTAGGATTTTTACCCTAATTGAACAAGTTTGGAGTCATTGTGATAATTAAATGTCTTGTCTTATCTCCACTCCCCCTACTGTCTGTGAGCGGAAAAACCAGCATTGCAAGATCAGGACAGCCGACCCAGAGCTGAGAGCATTATTTTAGACGTTCATCATGGCAGACAAATGGCCGGCAAAAAAAAGAAGCACCGAAATCCATTGCCGGAGGAAGCGAGGAAGAGGAAACAAGCGGCCCCTCGTTTGCATCCTTTACACAAGAGTAAACATCGGACCGGCCTTTTTCGAATGGCGAGAATTAAAAAATCACCCAAGCATGCAAAACCGATCCTGAACGGCATGGACATGGCTCTATGGCTTGTGCTCGCCGGGTCTGTAGAAAACAAATGCACACGGACTGGAGACAGGAAGGGAGGGGGAAACGTCAACGTGAATTTTGATGACAGTGACGATAAAGCAGCAGACACTGGATGGATGTTTAGTGGTGTACTAAAAATAGGTCTTCTGAAACTGTAGGGGGAGTTAAAGGGGAAAGAAAGACCAGACTCGCACATTTCTGCTATAAGTGGCTAAACTCAGTTGTTTCCTCGTGTCGACTCTGGCAGCCATGTTTGTAGTGAGAGTGACCCTCTATGTGATCCTCTATGTCTCAGGCTCTTTTTAGTCGGCCCGCCGCCGACTAAAAACACATTTCTTCCGACTCTACCTCGACTAAGACGACAAAAAACCCCCCCCCAAAAAAAACAATTAAAAAAAAACAAAAAAAACTTGTACATCGCACTTATGACTAGCACTTCATAGTTTGATCTACTTGAAGCTCTTACTTACTTCTAGCTCTTATTTGTACCCACATGTTTAAATGCACTTTGGATAAAAGCGTCTGCTAAATGACATGTAATGTAATGCTCAGTGCTGACTACATATCACTGCGTCATACAACCACACTTAGAAAGTGCCACATTAATCTCCACAGTATATGCACAGTATGCTTGGAAAGAACTAGTTCATAAGACGTGTGCTCTGACCGTGTCCCATGACAAAAAACATTTATAGCTCTTCCTTATGGCTACTCTGGGGAAAGTTGGCCATCATTTATATACTGTGTATATATACGTTTACCGTTCACTTAACCTTTTAAAATTTTGTATGCTTGTTATGCGCCAATGACACCAGAACAAATTCCTTGTATGTGCAAATCGTACTTGGCAATAAAGCTCTTCTGATTCTGATTCTGATTCTGATCACACAGAGGGACAAAATACTGTAATTATTCAAAGAAAGAGCAGTCGAGAGGAAGTAGCAACGAACAAAGAAAGGGGAAAAAAAAAGAGTATAAATCATCCAGAAACAGTTTTTAACAACTACTGGTCAACACCCGGAGCCGTAGATGTAGCTACACGAGCACTGACCTCAAATGACTTCACGCTGCTCTCTCCTACTGTCAGCACATATTTCATTCTAACCTTCCTGCTCCTATAGCTCCTCTGGTTGCTAACTGACTGCAGGCTTTTCATTAGGAGAGTGTGGAGCGAGGCGTCATAACTGCCTGGAGTAATCACCTTTACAGTTTGGCTGCCGCGCTCTGTAAGTTACTTCCTGTCCTGCTGTGGCGCGCGTCAGTATTCACTTCACGCGCGTCTCTGCAGTTTGAAAGGGCCCGTTCGAAAACGCGGCGGTCGGAATCCAAACACTATGCTGATGAGACAGGTGGTTTACAACACCGGCGTCTCCGGAACGAACTGTAATTGTACACTCATTCTAATTTAACACGAAAGCACTCGCCTTAGTTAAAATACAGCAGTCGTGAGCCAATGTTGCTGACATTATTACAGTTGTCAGGGCATGTAACTAATCTATTTCTTTCCACCCCTCTGTTTCATATTTCTGCTCAGCACTGCCTGGATAATCAGAATTCATTTTCTCTACCCTCTGGCGCTCTCCCTTCACTTATCTCTATCTCTCCCGTTACCTATCTCCATTCTGCCATGTCGGTTTGCACACGACATCTCCATTTTTGTCACCCCTTTGTCTGTCAGTCACTGTCTATGGCCTTTACTCGTCTCTCTGTATCTCTCAAATGGACGCCGTCCTCCCCTGACACTGATGTTGGATGCCCCCCATTTTCATTTCCAGTGTCCGTCTTTTGCTGTAATTGTCCACTGAAGGTGAAATGTATCTTTCAAAAATCGTCTGAGAAGAATAATGCTGAAGTCCTAATCTGCAATGCACTGGAGAGCAGGGGAGGGATGTTTAATCACATTTCCCTGTATTGGATAGTTGACACTGTTATCCAGCTAATGATAAATGAGTATTTTGGTTGTGTGAACATAAGGCTTGTTGCTTTCTTTGATACAAAAAAAAAGATTCCTTCAAATGAAGCCCAGCTATGGCTGGGTTGTAATTCAGGGGCAGCATCCTTCCAAGGGACTGTCTGGTTTTACAGAGGATTTTTCCACTACTATTACCACTGTTTACATTCAAACCAATACCTTGAATTCGGAACTTGTGCCCAACAGTGCCTTTTTTTGGTACTCAATAAACTTTAAACCAGCCAAACTTGTCACTTTCATAGTTGTTTTTTAACTAGATTGTATTTATAATTTATTATGCTCTAATGTATTACTGTTGGTTTAGGTATTTATTGTATATTTATATATGTATTCAGATTCATTCCTTCATATTTTTAACATGCTAAATGACAGGAAAGTGAACCTTAAACCTTGAAAGAAAGATGTCAACATTGCATTAGTAAAGTGAGAAGGCAGCAAACGGGTTGGAGTTTGACGGAAAACACAAAGAAGTCCCCCATTTTCAAAAAACTGGGTCGCTCAGCAGTTTGACACATCAACAACTCAATTAGGTCTGATAGTATTGCTTGACAGAGCAAGACACAGAATGTTACATCCTTTCTGTTCTAAAAAAAAATCACCAAAATGTTACATAATATAAGCTGAAATGACTCAATCCTCAAACTAAACAAGTTTGTGTCGTCTTCCACAAATATTCTTGTTCTTCTGATGTAGAGTAACAATGTTGTTATAGGTGACATATTTTTTTTTAATTTCTGTGCTTTAGGTTTGGTAGCTGTAAGAAGAAATGTTCAATAATAACAACCAATCACTGAAACACATCCCAGGAGTGAGATATACTGTATCATGTTGAAATACTGTATCTCAGAATCAGACAATATTGCTTTTCGCTATTTTGTATTAATTACATTATTACATTTTTTACACATATAAAAACGCTTTTTTGAATTATGCACGGTGTTGTTTTCTGACTTCATTGTGACATCTTTCTAACATTACGATAGGATGGAAAATAAACTTATGACTATATATATATAATAAAAATTTGACTGATGTTGACCTTTTATGGATTAGCTCTAAAATGATTGATTATCTTTTATTCATTATTGAATTATTAGTATTCCACATGCTAAGGTGGAGAATAAAAAAACAAATCTTATATTCTATGGTGCAGTGGTAGAGTGGGTTGCCTTCCAACCGGGAATGTCAGAGGTTTAATTCCTGCCTCTATTAGTCTGCATGTCAATGTGACCCCGCAGGCAAGACACTTATTCCCAAAGTGGCACTGGTGGCATGTGAATGACGCTGCATGTGCTGTGGCTGTGAATAAGAAACCACTTTGAGTGATTACGATGTTAGCGCTACAGAACATTTAATACCACGTCTGTATTATTTGGTACTTTGAATAAAATATATCCGGGAAATATGATGTAAATAAATAACTAAATACCTGCATTTCTGAGGCTTTTGATTAAACAAAAGATTTCAATCAATAAAAAAAAACTTCATCCATCTTTGTCTGCTGGTGTGTCATTATACATTCTGAATAGTTTTAATTAATTGATGAACAGAATTAGCTTTAATTTCAATTTGGTTGTGAGTGTGTGTGTGAAAGAGAGAGAGAGCGCGATAGAGTGATGAGATATCAAGAGGTTGTAATGATTTTGCTTGTTATTATCATTAATCACAAGCAGCTCTGTTGTGATTGCTCTGCCTCTGTCTGAAATCACCCCATCAATCACATCTGACACTCACGACCATATCTGCGAGTGAAGTATAAGAAAATTCCACATGGGAGTGACAGGATGAAGCAAAACGTATTCACGAACTGTGTTTTTATTATTATTTGTTTGTTTTGCACTGCAACGTCATGAGTCAAGTGCAGAGGCAAACACTTGACACGGTAGTTTCTATTGTACTGTAATAGTTTGACAAAGAGAAAAAAGACAACAGGGACCTGGGGAATAAAATGGCCATCTTCTGGCCATTACGGCTCTATCCACACAGAAATGGAACAATAAGTAAACAATCTCTTTCTTTATATGTAAACACGGCATCGTTTCAGGAAATATCTTTATCCACACGCTGTTGTTGCACATATGCCAGGCCTGTGTGCGGCACTGTAACGCTGCTACACCACGGACTGAGAACTTTTGGAGATTATTTGAAAGAGTTTACACGACAATGTATAGAATCACCGAAAAGGAAACAGAACGACGAAAAGTGCAGCAGTTCCCTGACCTCACTGTCTCACAGTCTTCACTTTTATTTGATAATCCCGTCCAAAATGACTGCAAAGCCACGGAATGGTAATGATACGTGTTCAGTGTCGGTCTGTCACGTATCATGTTGCGAGGCAATCAGTCAATGTATGGTGAAGTTATAGGGCACTTCCTGTTTTGTGGAATGGCAGCTTAAATCAAAACGGCTGACTTCCTGTTGGGTCAAGGTTGTGTCCGTAGACGTCTTTAGGGTCGGCCTCTTGTAGGGTTCAAATCGCCAAAATGGCGAATTCAAAATGGCTAACTTCCCGTTGAGTTGAGGCCATTGTTATGGTCGACTTTTCTTGTCCGTCTTGGTCTATAACAGTCATGTCAAAGTCAAATACACGGGGGGCCAAAATAAAAAAAATGGTACAAGTGGAGGGCCGGGCTGGTTCAATGTTTATTAAAACTCGCAATTATTGCACATATTGAACCAATACCAATAACACAGCCTATATTGCACTTAACATTAATCATTAAATTAAATTAAATTAAATTAAGCAAAACATAAATAAAATCAGTTACAATATTTTCTCAAGGCTCTTTGAGTAACAAATTGATAACGTTTTTTCTTCTTTTTTTTAACAGGTAAACAGCAAAATGTAATTTTCCTTCAAAGCGCAATGGCAAGATAAATGCAAAAATGAAACAGCATGCATTAAAAACAAATCAGTGTGCAGCTCTGATCCTCACCAATGTCTGCGTTTTATAATAAAATTAGAAAGGTTAGTGCAAACTTAATAATTAATTTTAAAAAAATAATAATAATTCCCTTCAAAGAAATATCAAGTGCAAGTCCTTTCTGCTCACTTGTCTGAGGTTGAGCTCGATACTTGGTGTCTCATCTTGAGTACAAGTTCATTAATATTTGGCGTTAGGCTCTGAGCTGAGGAAATCCTCAGGATCAATGAAAACAGTTGTTCACACAGGTATGTGCTGCCAAACATAGACAGCGTGCAAGCAACTTGGGTGCGCAGCTCAGGCATTGTGTCGGGGATGAAACGCGCAAACTCAGCAGCGCTCACGGACACTGTGACTGTGCTGCTGCTCATGAAGAGAAGACGCGGGATCGCGCCCGCTTGCGGGCACTCGGTACGCGCCAATGCACTCGCAGTGCATCTTGGGATTTGTAGTATTATGGTGCTGCGGGCACATAATACTGCGGGCCGGTTTTAATAGTAATTAAATATCATCCCGCGGGCCAGAGATCCGGATCCGGCCCGCGGGCCTTGACTCTGACATATGTGGTCTATAACATCTTCCCACCAAGTTTCAGGAAATTTGGTGGAACTCTGTTTGGGCCACTGCCATTCATTCTCAGGCCATGATTATCATAAAGCAAACAGACACAAGAAGAGGATGACAACAGAGACAGGGAAGACAGGGGTGGGACTATGACATCATCTTCGCCCCAAAATGGCGTATTGGTTGTCTACACAGAAACGTTATGAGAGCCATGTGGATGAATGCATCATTTCCCTTCAGAAAGTTTATTTCTAACCAATCGCACGGTGGTTCAGAGAAAGTCTGAGCTCATACATGTATCTGAAGGTCACTTGTCTTATAAGGCAGTCCATGGCCAAGAAAGCAATTGGGCTTGTAACTGGAGAGATGCTGGTCCAAATCCCGGGGTGGGTTGAGGGCTGGGGTGCCCTTCAGCAAGACACACGATACTCTGTGTAAAAACATTATTTGAACTGGGTTGAATGCAGAGGTCCGGTTCACTATTACTAATTGTGTGTGGGAAAAAATAACTACTTTATTCTAACACTCTGCCCTCTCCTTGCTCTTTCTTCCTTCTACTTCATTGCTTTACGCAAATGTTTTATTTGTGTGGAACCTTTCTTTATTTGGATTTTGAATAAAGCTTCAAAATGCTAAATGCACTCTGTGGCTGGTTTGTCCAATCAGGCCACACATGGCTATCTCTGCAAAGCAAGTATATATTTATATATATGTATATATATATATATATATATATATGTATACATATATATATATATATATATATATATATATATATACATATATATATATATTTGTATATATATATATATAAATATATATACATATATATAAATATATATATATATATATATATACATACATATATATATATATATACACATACATGTAAATATATATATAAAAAATGGTTTCTATGGCAAAACAACAACAACAACCTATTTTTGTATTAAAGCAATTACACACAAAATCTTATGGGAAGTAAATTCAATTTCCACAAAATAAACCCTCCTCAATGGACCTTTCGCAATCAATTATTCATCCGGCCGCTTTAAATGACTTAAAGGTACAATATATATATAAAAAAAAATAAGGTCACTCTTTCAAAAATAAAGCACACGTCCTTCAGGACGTGAAGAATGATAATGAATGAGTTCCAGTGGCAGCACAGTCCCAGTAGACAGCAGTCGTACAAAGGCCTGTGCATTGAAATAGGACAAAGAGCTAATGGAGGCATCTGGGATATAATGGCTCCATTAAGGTTCTGCAATGTGCCCGATGAAAATAAATATTTTGAAACATGATTTTTTTTTCCTTGCCGTCTTCATGGGGCTCCATTTCCCTAACTAGAGATCAAAGCAATTTCAAGCTGCAGCACAGGACTTGACAGTTGCTTCCCTTTCAGAGCAACATAAACACTGTGTAACAGTGTCAGCGGTGGATTTTTTTTGTTTTTTTTTTTAAATGTCTGGATTTAGTTTGAACAGT
This sequence comes from Solea senegalensis, assembly GCF_019176455.1. Classification (NCBI taxonomy): domain Eukaryota; kingdom Metazoa; phylum Chordata; class Actinopteri; order Pleuronectiformes; family Soleidae; genus Solea; species Solea senegalensis. The sequence continues at coordinate 14,874,070 of NC_058041.1, forward strand.
GGTTCCACGTTAACTTTTCCGTCTGTGATCTGTTGGGTTTTGCCCGTCAACGTGTCACAACAAAGTACACCGTCTCTAAACGGCTGTCAGACGAGTGCAGCAACATTATCTCGCAGCCAGAGGAACAACTTCAACCTATTTATGAAAAAGTCAAAAAGTGAGACTTCTTCTTCTTCATGTTTGAGTGTGTTGACGTTAAAGGGATACTTGGAAAAAACAAGGATCAAACAGATTGAAGATATTTGACAAAAGGGCTATAATACCTAAAGCCAAATGATATGTATGCGTGCTTAAGTCTTACAGTTAGAAAGCCCTTTCACACCAAAGCCCATTGAGGAAATCAGCATTTTAATCTCACAGGGACACTGGAGCTGGCAGTCTTCTGCTGCCTCATTTTGCAGCTTTATGTCACTTATAGAAATCAAAACAAAATACTGCAAACACAACATAGTCACAACATAGTACATTTGAAATGACTGATGGAGGAAGCAGTGAACAAACATCTCCCGTGTGCCATTTTGTTAAATTTTGCATCTTCTCTATGGACTTTGGTGTATAGAGCGAGCGCAAAACAAACTCCAGTTTCCAGGTGGAAAAAGCTGTCGATCCATGATGTAAAACAGAAAACATGTTTTTCAGACATCCCTGTGTGCTTAACCCTTCTGTTTACACTAAGCAAGATGATGCAATCCATTCTGGACTTGGTCGCCATTCATTTTTGGTCATTCCTGAGCTTCAATAGATGATTTCTACAATTTTTGCACACACCTATAGGTTTTACCTTTAGATTTGTGGTTATTGGTACTTTGGTATTATAAGGTACAGTAGTCAGACTTTTATTTTCTATTTTTATTTATTTTATTTAGTAATTTGTCTTCATGAATGTATTGCCAAGGCAGCGAAAGCGATGTTTGAAGCAGAGACATTTTTGGTGGAAGGGAATTGACTGTCTGACCCAGCGATGGGGGCCACACATGAGTGAACACCTGACTGACTTTTTAAAGAATGGAGAGAACTGGAAAAACACAGGAGCATGCAAAACAGATGCCAACGTGGCATTTTTGCAGTTGCACTTTCAGTATCTTTGGGATAAACTCGCTGTTCTCTATGCGTTTATGTGTATTTGCACATTGTCACTGTTTGCTCTCCTCGTGAAGGTGTTTGCGCGACTGTTTTTATGTCTTTTGCTAGTTTGTTTTGAACATAGCTCCACAGCCTGTGTTTGCTGATTCTGTTGAAAACACATGCACATGTGCCAGGAGAGGGGGAAGGGAGGTGGGTGTTTTTTTTTTTACGACAGTGAATAAAAAGCGACAGACACAAGGTGGATCTCTGTAGAGAAGAAGGCTTAAAACTGACCAGACTTGCAAAGTTCTAGTTTAATTACTTTCTCTCAGTTGTGCACTTATCCAAAAATGACAGAACTCATTATTGGGTGTCATGCATAAAAAGAGCTGATACCTGAAGAGAAAGCGTGGCCAGAAAATGCACATAATGCAACGGGCGCATAAATGAATGCAGAGATCTGACTGTTGACTCTGAATATGTCCATCTCGAGCTAGAATGTGGTCTCAGAATGTCTGACTGTCCGTCCGCTTCTCTATTCCAGTCTTAACCTCTTTTGTCTCCTTGTTGGCTTGGATTTATTTTGGTCTGTCAGCTCATCTGACAGTCGGTGTGTTGATCTGCTTGTTTGCATGCGTCTCTGTCATTTTTGCCCGTCTATCAACTCCATATGCTTTTTTTTTCTTTTCTTAAAAAGGTGCTGCAGAAACAGCTTCCCCCCCTTTTTTTAATAATAAAAACTTTTACTGCAGTATCCCTCCTCCTCCTCCTCCTCCTCCTCCTTCTCTGCTATACCTCCTCTTCTGGAAACTCCACATCCCTGTATTCTTTCTCTTTCTGTTCCCCTGCTACACACGCATTTCTTTTTTTCTTCTTGTTTGTCGTTTTTGTTGTCACATTTGTAACTTGGCCAGGAGCACTCCATGTGTACTCGGCTGTTTGTGTGCACCGACAAACAGAGCAACCTTCAAGTCAATCCTTAAGACGGCATTTACCAGATTTGTGGAGCCGCAAAGCGGGCGCGCGTCTTCTGTCGCTCGCTTGTGCGAGGACGCATTTTTTTCCTCACAGTTAAACAGTTTGAGGACTTTCGGGACTTAAATTAAATAAATAAATTTAATACAAAGTTTCACATTTGATGAAAGAGGATGTTGACTTTAACGAGAGGGAATTAATAACAGGGAAAAGGGTAGTAATCCTAATTTCAAACATTGCAGTCACTGGAGCACTTGTGTGATTTAACATGATGAAGGCGTGACAGTCCTAATGTGAACAACCACCGATCAAAGAATTACACGTGTCAGGGTTTCTACAGCGCAATGACGACAACTCAATATCTCAATATCCAGGGAAATCAAGGTCACGGTTCAGACTAAAGGTTTTAAACACTGTAGAGTAATCTGCAAATGACATGAATCCAACATAGTAAAGAAAAATAAATGCAGAGCAAAGTGTCTCACGGTGTTCACATGGTTTATCTATGATGGTATGGTAGTTTCTTTTTTTTAAGCATCAGGAGCAATTTGTAGTTCAACACCTTGCTCACTGACTGGAGGAGCCAGGGATCGAACCACAGACAATCTGGTTATTGGACAATCATTTTTGTCCTCACACGCTGAGCCTAAACCCTCTAAATGAGGTCAAATCGGATTGAATTTGTGAAATTTGGAAACACGTCACAGTTCAAATTTCGTTTGGCTTGTTATTATGAGCAAAAATCAAAGAAAAACTGTCCATTTTGTATATTCTGCACAATTATCACTCCTTTTTATAAGAAAATATGTAACATAAAATGAATCCTAACTTTGACTCAACGACACATAAGAAGACGGAAAAAACACATTTCAGAAAGCCTGAAGATGGGACCTATAAACACACAATCCCAGGACGTCCATGTAAGCAGTTGTGTATTATTCCCACTTTGTACATCACACGAGGCACGATCTAACTCGTCCAACCTGTGTCGCCGTCGCGGGGTGTCTCTGTCTTTGAAATGATGCAAGACAAAGCAACGCGTGGATTTCATCAAACAAAACCTTTCTAAATAAAAAGAAAGGACGCTTTGATGTTTTTGAAGTGTTTGGCTCTCCGGTCTCGTCACCTTCTGATTAGATTCATTGACATCCAGTAATGAACATGGCTGCGAGACATTTTGTCAGCACAAGGTGGACGAGGGGGAGGGGTGTGCGCCTTCATTCACAAATACACAACCACGCGGCGGGCGACAAACGCGCGCACGCACGAGGAAAGCGCGTCAGTGATCTTTGAAAGGGCAATATTTTCGTTCTCCCCACTTAACCTCATGCTGATCGTTGCCCTCCGGGTGCTGATAACCACTCGAGTGCATGTGTGGTATCGTCTGCATGCTAATTCTGCAGGTGCGCGGCTGTTGGCGACAGCGAGAGGGATCCCGCTCGCGCTGATTCGCAAGATGACGGGGGATTGAAAATGCACAAACAGCAGGTCGCAGAGCCAGTGCCACACGCGCGTGTGTGTGTGTTATCTTTGCACCCAGACTTTGTTTAATCCCTTAAGAAAGGAAAGCATGGGCAGAATATGAAGAGAAACATAAACTGAATTAACATTAATACAATCAAGGGTGCACAAAATGATCCCTTTGACTTCCGTAAAATACAGCCGGTGAATTTCACAGGAACGGCGAGGAGAGCTTGAAAAGCAATCTACAGTATTGTGAGCCCTTTGTTGTGTTGAGTCCCTAAGCAGGAGCAAAGATTTGTTTTGAATCTGTTCTGGGGCACATTGGGTTTGAAATTAAAGACTGACTATAGGATTAAAGTGCTGACTTTTGGCTACAGAGAACAGTGTAGGAAATTGTCAACCTTTTTTTAGACGCGCTCCTGAGGGTGAAAAAAATAAAACAGGGGCTGCGAGTCCTATCCTGCTCACCCCGTATGAATGTGAACAACCCCGGAAAAACACACTTAAAGCTAAAAAGTCAGCACTTTGACTCCACCTGTTCCATTTGGAAAGTCGGATTTATACAATTCCCAAAGAGATAAAGGGTCGGACTTTTCCCAGTTATGCTGAGGCCGTGCCAAACACGAATTGTTAATACAATTCCAGTTTGTTTTGACTTCTCTGCTCAAACGGCTGCTGTAAGTCCTGAACTGTGTGTTAGTTCATATCCTTTTCCCACTGTTTTCCATAAAATGCACCAATATGCATCCTTGTATCAAGGCCAGAAGGCTGTAAACTGTATCTAGAAGCTGTGGTAGGAAGAATATTCTTTGGCATTATTAAAACAATAACCTTTCAGCATAATGTAAATCAAGAGATGGAAGAGAGAGAGAACTAAAATCCTGCTCCTCTGGGCATCAACAGCAACGTCTTATGTTGTTGTTCTTTGTAAACGGAGCGGCATCAAGCGTTGCCAAACTGCATTATCAGTTCAGTACAGTTCAGTTTGGAGCTTCCCTGTCCCTCAGGGGTAAATGTGTTTCGCAGTACAAAAAGCAAGTGCATACCACAACACAGACACACACACACACACACACACACACAAAACAATCCCCATCGAATTTCAAGTTTCTAAGGACTCCCATAATAAGAACTTCAATATTCAGTCTGTCACACTCTGTGACATGTTGCTCAATCTTTGTGGCTTGAAACTGGCACTGCAGAGTAAACAATGTGACATCTGTAGCTCCGTAGGAATCTCCACGTCTGATTTGAAGCCTCAAGATTTGACGTGCGCGACGTTGACATTCTGCAATGGGACGTTCGCAGACGTGCAGCCAGGCTCCTATTGGACGATACCAGGTGTCCCCTCATATGTGCCGTGCTTCGTCACCTCATTCGCTCTAATTGGGAGCATCATTCACAACATTGACATCATGCTCTATTGAGGAAAAGTTAAAGTTAGTTTTTATTAATCCCCTTAGGGAAAATATTCCTCTGCATTTTGACCCATCCTAGAATTAGGAGCAGTGGGCTGCCACACTGAGTAGCATTGGGGGTCAGGTACCTTGCTCAGGGGTACCCCAGGCCTTTTTGGCCAGGTGGGGATTTGAACCTGCGACCTTCTGGTTACAAGTCAAGTTCCCTTTCCACTTGGCCACAGGCCACAGGAAGACCTGAAACTAGTGACTGAGACCATGAACTGCTCACAGAAATGTTAACTTAAGTTATAAATCAAGTGTGAAGCACAAACCCACAATTTCAATACTGTTGTATAACACTTGAATACTATGAATACAATGATTTGGTGATTCTTTCAGTCCTATATATATAATGTTAAAGATCAAGGTGCTTTAAAAATGACCAAGTCAAAATGATCTACCTTAATTTACATTAAAAAAATGCTAAACATATATTTATTTACATGTGGATGTACCTTGCATAATTGCCGTATGGCGCAAGACTTTTTTTTCTGTGTTTTTTTTCCAATGCCATGCGGTCTACCCACACTCCCTTTGCGCTCGGCACAATCGACGTATTATTATTTCCACTGTTCTAGAAACTTTAGAGCTTGTATTTTTAAGAAGAGTTCATTTGTGTGGTTTCTCGAGCCTGCGTTTCAAACAACTCTCGATATTTGTTGAGGCTTTGTAGGTGAATTATTTCCCATTCTTGCTTGATGTACCACTACAGTTGTTTGACAGTCTGGGGTCACTTTTCCACTGTGTGTTTCTTTTGTCTTTGAAGCACAATCAATAGAATACCGGTCCGAAAAAAGGATTTGCAAATCACTGTGTTCTGTTTTTCACCCAGAACACAGTCCAGGCTAATTTTCCCACAAATCCTTACTTTCAATTCAATTCAATTCAAAGTGTTTATTGTCAAATGCACAGTAAAGAAACACGTTTCCCTGTACAATGAAATTCTTACTTTGCTGTCCACTCAAAAACACCAGCATAAAGTAGAAAAGAGATGCTTTTGTAAAAACTTACTTGCTGGTTACTTGCCCTAACCACCAGACCAGAAGACTACAACCTGTTTTTATGTACAGGTCATCATGGTGGGAGGGGTTTAAGACAGACAGCCTTCAGTCCAAACGTGAGGATGAGACTCAGTAATCAAATACTTTCCTAGAGATCCCGCCCACCACAGCTTTCATCTAAAAGCCTTTCAATTATTAAATGCATATAAGTAATGTAGTCAAACAGACTTTTAGCTAAAAAACACCCATGAAACAGATCCTTTGTTTCATCATCACTTTCTTTCATTAGAGGAATCAATATCACTAAATCCCGCCTTGCCCATGGCACCGAGACTTTTCTGCTCAAATCATACAAAACCCATTGAGCTGCATTAGTAAGCTCTTAAAACCACACAGGCACCACGATTAGCTTTTATTAAATGGAGCTGGGATAATTAATTTAAAGCTGCTGCACTGCACTCTGTGTGAGCACAACATGGAAAAAGAACAAAAACACACATTTCTCTCCCCCTCTCTCCCCCTCTCTCTCTCGTACGCACACTAAAACACTGAGATGAAAATGTAAAATTCAAAGCAGACAATTTACCCAAAGAGACACGCACAAGACAAACACTGCGCATGAATTTGTTAAAAGTCAACTGTGTGTTCATTAACAAATACAAACTCTGGCACACAAACACTCACACGCACAATTGTAGCTGGAAGCTATGTTACATATTCATAAGTGCTGTATTATATGGCTGCCTGACGTCTCTCTCTCTCTCTCTCTCGCCTCAAACTCTTTCCCTAAAAATAGACGGAGAGGCTTTAAACAGCGTGTGTGTGAGGGACAAGCCCTGACAGCAGCCTCATCAAGCTTACAGCACTTAATGCTCAGGCGCTGCTTGTGGATATACATTTCCTTACAAGGTGTTGCGGGTTGACGCACCTTCTTGCGCGATGCATGACACAGAAGCTAAATATGTGATCCTGCCATTAGATGCCATTTTCAACCTGGAAACGTAAGTTTGTTGATGCGTAAAAAGGCAAACCACACCAGGTCCCATAAAGAAAAGCAGCGATTTTACATCATAGCGCGCAAGGAATTGTTGCTCTCACTGATGGAGGCAGCAATAAGATCAACAATTCCTCAGTGATGTTAGTTTGTGACTTCGGTGTTCGAAATCCTCCTTTCAGAATGAAATAAAATGACCAAACGGGGCAGCAGCAGAGCAGCAGCCGCTGTGTCCCTGTGAGCTAAAAGTGCAGATTTTCTTGATGGACTTTGGTGCAGGAGGGTGAGCAGTTTACGAAACGTCTGTTTCCAGTGGAAAAAGGCCGTCTGCCAGTGAGATAATGCAGCAATCATATCCTTAAGACATTGCCCACTTATTGATAAGTGGCTATGATCAGTTTTTTCTCTTGTGTCCCTGCTGGAAGCAATGTTTTCGGTGAGCGCGAAACTCCGTCTCAAGCTGTTTCTCAGCCTCACAAAGACGCACTGTGAAAAACCTAATCTGTCCTAGCTATGATGCCATTCATGTCCAAACGAGCACTCAGTCCAATCTTATGTAAATCAGTCGTTTTGGGGACTGATACCTTGGTTATTATGCCTGAAAAAGATTAAATAAAAAAAAAGCAAATGGACGGCCATTTCATTCCCTCCAACACCGTGGGGGGATCAAATATATCCACAGTAGTCGCAGAAAAAGGACCATTAGAAAAACATTAACAAACAGATCCCTGCAAAAAAAAAAAGTAATGACAGAAAAAGCAGTAAAAAAAGAGAAGTTAAATGCCATTATTATGCATATTTCAGTCAACTTCAGGGTCGGCTGGTCCCTCTGTGTGTGTCTTTTAACGCTTCTGTCAGGTCTGCAAATGGTTTGCCACTCACACGCTGTCAACTGTGGGTAATTCCCTGCGGCAAAGTCCAACTTATGGAAAGTGGCTATAAAGTGTTCAAAATAGCCCCTGAAGGGCCCCTCACACACTCAATGATCACAGTGGGACAGCCCGAAGCCTGAAGCCGACTTCACACAAACACGGCTCAGAGTCTGTGTAATGGGCCGGACAATGGGACAGGGTCAATGCCACATTTGACCACACTTAAACAATCTCCCTCTGCCCAGAAAATCCCTGCAGAAGAAACCTGAAGTGCAGCCTTGATAAAAGAAGAAAAGACCCAGGAGAGACTTTCAGTTATTCATGCTCTGGTTTATCCATTTCTAATACAGAGTGACTTGATAGGTGATAAGTTGTTCTGACTCACATCTACACTACATGTTATGTAGACATTGATGCAGCTGGAGAATGAAGGAAAAGGGACTTCATCATTAGTAGTATTTTTTTGTTGTGCAAAAAGTTCTCTGCGTGCTTTTGGGTGCATGGTTGAAAATTCAGATCCACTTCAGATACACTACTGTATGTGCATTGGCCAGTTCAACCATTTTGAACACAGATGAGCGAATCACAAACATTCTGAGGTGAGATCTCATGGAATTCTGCTTCAGTGATCATCATTTCTGACATTTATAGTTAGTTAGGTAGTTAAGTTAATTAAGCAGTGTGTGGGATCCAGTGTGTTTGCTTTTTTTTTTTAATGAAGCGGGAAAAATGGTGGAATGGTGTAATTGCAAGTTGATGTTTTTGCAAAATGGAAATCGCCATAATATCACTGGCAACCACCATCACTGGGTGGTGTAGTGGTTAGCACTCTCGCCTTGCAGCGAGAAGACCCGGGTTCGAGCCCCGGTTGGAACAAGGGCCTTTCTGCATGGAGTTTGCATGTTCTCCCCGTGTGTGCGTGGGTTCCCTCCGGGTTCTCCGGCTTCCTCCCACAGTCCAAAAACATGCAATGTGGGGATTAGGCGAATTGAACACTCTAAATTGGACCATAGGAGTGAGTGTGAGAGTGAATGGTTGTTTGTCTCTAGTTGTGTGTGGCCCTGCGATGGACTGGCGAACTGTCCAGGGTGTACCCCGCCTATCGCCCGATGTAGCTGAGATTGGCACGCGACCCTCTGGTGGAGGATAAAGCGGTTAGATGATGACTGACTGACCACCATCACTGGTGCTGTATATGCTGTGCTTCGTCCTCCTGTTTTCGTCAAAATGGGAACACAATTTATAAAACCTCAACATGGCGCCAGATTAATCACAAATCTCAAGGCTTCAAAATGGGAGTTCGGATTCGTGACATCAAAACTCGGTTGCAGCATTGTGTTGCAAAAAGGACAGATGGTAAACACGCCTTACGATGGGAAACTAATATTTTTTGTTACTGATGTGTCATCGACCCCAAAGGCATGACAGAGAGTAGAAACATCATGCATTTCCTGCTCCCAGTATCACGTTGAAGAAGCCCTCTGGGTCCTGTAAGCTGTTTTTCATCTCATAACCAGCAACAGCAGCAGGTGTTGTCAAATCAACCACGGCTGAAATTATGACTTTGTAAAAAAAAACACAGTGTGTGTGTGTGTGTACCTGTATTCCTCTTGGGTAAATATAGGAATGATGGAGGGCTGAAGGACCGTGATCTCGACGAGAGTCGTGTTCTCCTTCACAGGCTCGCCGTCGTCGTAGGCCACCACCACCAGCTGTCGGTCACACAACACACGCAAGGTCAAGGAAACATGTTTGAAACTGTGCGTGTGCTATAAAAGGAAACCTCAGCTTTCATAAACATGGTTATATTTTTTTATGTAAAGCTGCGGTATGTAACTTCTGGTGAACAGAAATACTTTATTGTCACTTATACAGAAGTACAGTGAAATTACAGCCAATCAACCCGTCCGTACGTACAATAAAACAGACAGTGTTTCACTTAAGCACACACACAATGTTGCCTCTATCTGTCTTAATAATAATAATTTAAAAAAAATCACTTCCTGTGTGCAGTGCCATGCTTAAAAACACAGAGAGAGTCATGTTGAGCTGATGTGTTAATATTTAACAGTCACACACAACCGCTTTAAATGAACGCTGTCTTCACTAAATGTTGCAAGCATATCATTACCGTTAGATATTGTTCCGCTATTAACAAGAGTCAGTTTTCATTGGTCCTTTTTTACCATGTATGCCCAAACAAAACCCATGAAAGAATTCAATTAAACTGCATTAAGATTCACTCCACATTCACTAAAGGCGGTCATACTTAAAAATGATGTTAATGTCCATTAAGTGCCAGAGTGGCCCATAATTGTATGAAAGGCTCTGTAAGTGCCTATTTAAAGTGCTACACACTGCAGGTTAGGTTGTAGTTGATGTAGGAGGGCTTAGGTGTTGGGAGTTTTTGTAATAATGGCGGCTCTGCATATGTAACCATGATGGCAGAGACTGATGAAACATACTAAAGAATGATTTAAGAAAGAACCCGAGTTTGGAAGTAAAACAGGTGAGTTGCCTTGAGTGGGACACTTTAAAATACCTTGTACTAAGTTACACAGGTCACTTAGTGTCAAGTGTTGCGTTCAAGTGGAACTCGAGAGTTAAAATATCGAATGTTACAGTCTTCGGTCTGACCGTCGGAATGGCCTCGCACTAAAAATGATTTAGCTAATAAATGCGAGGCCAAGGGAAAAAAACAGAAATAAATGTCTGTATTTCCATTTCCTTTCTTGGAAAGAAACATCATTTGCAATCATTTGGACTGGAGAGCAGAATGAGTGTGTGTGTCCCACTGGTGAGCTTATTTGTTCCTGCTTAGCCTCTCTTCTTCATTTAATTAGGGGGGGTAACTGCTGTTAACTGGACCCAGAGGAGTCCTAATAAAGGCCAAACTCAAATATCAAGGCAGGGACATCTTGTGTTTTCTCCCTTTTTTTTATAGCCGGGAAATTCTCACTGACGCTGCCATTGCCCTTCTTTATATTCACCAAGTCGCTCTCGCTTAAGCCGGAAACCCATTAGCGACAACCACTAATGCGTTAATTGCTGGAAACTTTTGCTGTAAAACTTTCTTGTTTTCTAATCACCTATATCAGTCATTACCAACCTGGTAAGAGGACTTTCTTGTCCCTTGTGGATCTAAGTGTATAATTGAATGGAATAGCATGGATTTTGTTTGTCTGTTTGGTCTATTGTTCATCGTTATGGTGGCATAATGAACAGCTCACTCTCCTGCACCAAAGGTGTGTTTTTAGCTCACAGGGACACAGGAGCTGCTGATTTACTGGACTTTAGACACTGAGGTTACAAAATAACACATCTGGAGTTACTGAGAGAGGCAGAAAATAGAAAATAGAAAATAGAAAAATGGCTGATTTTCTATATGGACTTTGGTGCAGGTGAGACAGCTGTGGAAAAAGCTGTCCATATTTTTCTCAGTGAACCTTTTACTATAATCTGTGTGTTTTCCCTGTGTTTTCAGGGAGAGTGAAAACACACACACACACGCTGCATCTCATATTACCACACTTCAAAAAACCTGAACCAGCACTTCAACCTGTCGATTTCAGCTGTAAGCGCTCAAACCTCTTGTGCCTGTAATGAGATTGCCGTCGTTCACCACGCGTGAATTCATCCGTGCTCGAGTTGATTTCGCTCAAATCTGTATATAAAAAAAAAAAACTGTAAGCCGTCATTTTGTTTGACTTATCAGGAGCAAACGAGGTAGAATGAGTCTCCTGAGTGAGCAGCGCCGAATCCTTGTTGTGTTAATTAAAGCCCGATGAAAAGACAAAATTAGCATTACCCCAGAGCTCCACTGACGAACACAGCTGGGGAAAAAGGCAGTTTTGAAACTAATAAGCTTCTGCTTTATACGTACTCTGTACAGTGGACGGGGGACGGGGGGCTCCTGAGGTTGTTTTGTAAAATAAAAAACACGACTTAAGTACACAAACGTTGCTGCTAAGCAAGTAGAATGCGAAGCTAATGACCACATACATTTTTAATGACTGATGTGGAACCAAATAGAGTCCAACAACAAAAAGAGAAAGGCATCGGATAAATCTATTCCTGTAATAATGTCTCCATTGAACCGCAGAGTTCGCACTCTGGGAGAAACATCGAGTGATGCAGCACAACTGTATTTACATTGCATATACAGTAGACCCGCCCCCGTGTGGCTTTGTTTAATATGCCGCATATATTAAATTCTGTTGGGAAGATAATCTCTCCAGCGGGAAAATCTTTTACTGCTCTTTCGCTCCATGGTGTCTTATTTATTAGTCTTATAATGCAAAGGGGAAATATAGGGAAATTGCTGCATTGCTGTTGGAAAAAAAAAAAAAGTTGACTGAGGCTGCAGAAAATATCCGGTTCTAATGAGGGACGATGCTACATGGTGTGGAGTCACCCCCCCCAAAAAAAGCCTTCCTATAAACAGCTGGTCTTTATTTTCAGTTTTTCTCTCCCAGATTAGTTCACAAGTTGGGCCACACGGTTGGTGTCGTGGTTGGCACTCTTGCCTTTGCATATTCTCCCTGTGTGTGTGAGTGGGTTTTCTCCGGGTTCTCCGGTTTCCTCCCACAGTCCAAAAACATGCAATATGGAGATCGGGTAAATTGGATACTCTAAATTGACCATACGACCCCTTGTGTGAAGGATAAAGCGCTAGAAAATGGATGGATGGGTAGATCACAAGTATTTGAGCAGGGCTGGTCCAAGCCTTTATGGGGGCCCAAAGCTGAATTTGATTTGGGAGCCCCCCTCGAATCACCTCAGAGTAGCCTGTGCTTGATTATTATTGATACAAATGTATCACTATAACTTTCATTCGTTATAGTTGTAGTATAGTTTTTGTTGTTACCATTTAGGGCAGTAAAATCCCCAAATTGTCCTTTTCGTTAATTTATTAATAATGTATTAATGTGCACTTCTGTATTCAAAGTGAAGCACTCAGTGTGGTGACGGTGAATTTGAACGAAACAAGTTTACAACAGTTTAAAGTGAACAGTGAACAGTGGTGGTGTGTGACACAGGAAGTCATCAGGAAAGCAGCAGACCATCATGTGAGACCAAATGTTGTAGTAAATGATGTGGTCTCATGTAGATGAGGAAAGAAGGTGTGAAGGTGTGAAGGAGCAGCTGTCTCTCTCTCTTTTCATTTCAGAGTGTGACTGTGTGTGAATATTTGTTGCTCTGAATATTATTATTATTATATATGCGAGTGAGATAGATTACTAAGAATGCCCTAAAAAACAGGCACATATTGAACAGGTACCGCAATTAATCCAGTGTGTTTTTATGAAGTCTGCCAAGCAACAGTAAACAAATATGAACATAAAAAAAGGGTTTGTGGTTTAACGGTTACTTTCTCGGTTAATCGAGGACTTTTCAGACGTTTGGTCTGAAAAATGTGAGAAAATGTTGATTGGCGTTTCTCAAACCTGGAAATCATCACGTTCTCAAATGTTTTGTTTTGTCCTTGAACCAAGTTGATTCAGTTTTAATGACTTATTTGTTATAAAGAGAAAATAAACCAGAAAATATTCACATTTAAGAGGCTGGAAAATCTGAAGGCTTGTTTAAAATTATTATTTTTTAAAAAACCCACTTGAATCAATTCATCAATATTTGATCATTCATTTACTAATCAACATATATCTCAGTATATCAATCCTATTATTGTACTTAAATCACCACGGTAACATATCTAAACCTTTAACTTGCTGAAGAGCAGTGTAAATTTGCTAACAGCTCAGATCATCGTTCTTCACGCTCAAGGAGAAATAACAAATATCAGCAGATATTTTTAGAGATTATAAATGACCCTCGTACATCAACTTATCTTTACATTACACGCTTTTATCCAGAGCGACTTACAATAAGATTGAGGCTTACAATTATCTCTCTGTGATGACAGCACATCACCCAGACTTATTTTCTTCTTCATCAGACAAAAAGATACAACTCAACTGAACTCATTTACACTATTTCATGCTATTTTTTCAACATCAATTACCATTATTTCCACATGTCAATGTAGCACACATAATGGCAGATACAGGGATTTCTGTTGAAAAGGGTTGAAGGAACCTGGTAATGATGTTACAAACACACATACATATGAATATATATATATATACATATACATATATATATGCGCACATATGTAAGCTTGGCTTGTTCAACTTGCTTTGAAGCACAGAGAGCACAGTCATAAGTCAGAAGTAGTTATCATCACCCTCGTTTCAGTTACGTTGTGAAAATCGAGTTTTTAAGAGACACAATTCTTTCCCGCTCACAGTTTTCAGTGTCAGATGTGTCTCTCTTCTTCTTCTCTTACATCTGTGTTTCCTTTCGTTTGTATTTTCACTTCTTTGTTTGACTTGAACCTGCTCCCAATTGGATTTGTTTTGCTTTCTGAGCTCATCCCTCCACTATTGACCCTTGTCTCCGCCTTCCTCTTAAATAAATCACTGAACTGCTTAAGCTTTAAGCCTTTTGCCCTTTGTTCCTGGCATTTCATACAGAGAATGTGTGTGTGTGTGTTTGTGTGTCCACACTTACACCAAACTTAAGGTTGGGCTCCTCGTTAAGGTTCACTTTGGTAACCACATGTCCCGTCTGTTCCTCCACATCAAATATGCTGGCAGAGTATGGATACGCTTCCTGGTCCACTCTGTAGCGCACAAGACCTGCTGGTGTCCCCTGTGAGCAGAATAAACACATTATAGAACCCAGTGTCCATTTAAAGATGACAAACTATCAAGACAAGAGCAAATAAACGATAAATAACATTAAATAGAATTTAAATATTGATTTAAAAAATGCACGCATACATGCAATCGACAAAATGATTAACTTCTTTAATTTGAAGCCTAATTATTTGTGTTTTACCATATTTGTAGTCAATATCATAGTTTCTAACACACGTAAATGTCCTTTATTTAACGTCAAAAAACAAATAAATCAACCAGGTATTATCTGAAGTGAAATGTAATAACTGTATTTTATGATCATGTAATTAAGATCCTAAACAGTCGATAATAATTAATTTTAGCGTGTATTTAACAGCTATTTGTATCTTAAAAGTCCAGAGAAACAACCTGTGTGAGCTTTATATATCTCATTTATGGGAATATAGGCTAAAAATATTGAGTTATTATTTATAAGGTGGCTATCTACCGCGATCCAAGAGCATGCTATAACATGTGACACGCCTCTATGCATGTGCAAACTGTGGATTGAAGTAACATTCCAACAAAGATGCATGAGGACAATGTACAGGAGTAGTTTATTAGTTTAGAATATTTTACATCACTGGACGAATGTCACATTATACGATAAAGTTTCTCCTGTATATACTGTAGTTTGTGGAAATCTGCCAAAGTCAGGACTTTTTTTTTTTCGGCACAGAACTTTTGAAATTAAAGAGGACTGCTAAAGCATTTAATTAGTCTGGACCCAAATGTCAAACACACACACACACACACACACTCAGGGAATGACGTCCAAGTTCAGGGCCTCTAATGAAGTATTATTGATAATGAGCAGCCATCAGTTAGTAAGAATAATTTGACTGAAAATGTATAAAATCATGTTATTTTATACGAGGTGACAGAGGGTAACACGTTCTGTGAATAATATCTCTGCTTGCATTAATGAATACACATACCAATGCTGAGGAAATACACTGACTCCCCCTCTTCTCTCCCTGTTCTTTCAGTCAATAACCACTCAGAGTCTGGTTGTTTCCAATGTTTAGCAGATGCTAAAAGTGTTTTTTCAATACAGCAATTTTAGTTTGCTTTTATTATTACATTTTTTTGCATAAAAATGTAGAAAGTATTGCTATGTTAAGTGCCTTGAAATAACACACGTTATGGTTTGGCACTGTGGAAATAATATGAATATAACTGAATGTCACAGGTATGATTCCCTTATACCTACTTCCTGTCCTCTACACTGAATCCCTTCCTCTGAGGAGCATTTTGTAGTTAAAGCCAGTGTCTTTGTCTTCAACAACACAGAAAATAATGGTCAAAGTAAACTCCAGCACGATGCATGTTCAGCTCTACTTACTGAATTCATGGCAACAGCTGCAATGTAACTCAATATCATGTGCCGTCCATTAAAAATCAGCCATTTAAGCAAGTACTTCAATGTTATACTCTTTACACTGTAAAAACAGCAGTTATTGGCTACAAATGTGTTTATTCTAAATACATAAATGAAAAAATAATTCAATAAATCCCAATAAAATGTTCTCTATATTTTGACCCCATTATTTCTTGTCATTAATAATTGAAAATGAACGCCGACACTATTCATGACGGCGTAATCCAAAATATGGACTGTTGACCTGTCATTGTTATTTTTCTGATAGTTTTTTGACTATAGTCTGCAGATGTTTTAAGAGTTGTGTGACTTATCTTTGCTGATCATTTTAAACTATACTTTAAAGCACCTTGTATTTCTGCGCTATGTAAAATTGCATTTGCCACAAAGCCGTTCATTACCTCATGTCAGCGTGTCAGTGTGAGCTTTCATTGACCGACACCAAACTACGCCGAGTCAGCAAAATGGCATATTCTCGGTGGTTTGAACTTCAGGGTTAAATCCTGAGTGAGAAGAGTACAAAAGACACGTGGGTGCAAATATCATTCATAACCTTCAGACCCAATCTATTTGGATTCTCTATATCTGCTATACGGCTTTTAAGGTTCTTTTTAGTGGCATGTCTGAGCATTTATAATCTTGGATAATGTACAGTATGACCAAAGAGAGTCTGGTTTGATGCCTAAACCTCAAGTCTGAATCACTTCAGTCAATGTAGGGTGACACCAAAGCACATTAGTCAACAGAACACAGAGCTTTTAAAGAGGATATTACACGATAAGGTGGAATAATGATGAATGACACCGTGGTTTTCTAGACTTGGTCATTTTTTTGTTTTCCAAAGACAGCCACTGCATTTCAGCTCTGTAATTAAATAAAAGGCTGTGACTCAGCAAATCCTCCCAGGCTAATATCACCAGGCCCGTTCATAGTTTCAGGGTCAACACATCTGTTGCTGGAATATCAAAACTGACTTGCTGTAACCGAGGGCATGCGAGTGGAAATAGTAAGAAAATAACACGAGTGTCACCTTATCTATTCTCTCACTGTAGCATCTAAAGCGTGTGTGAGGAAGAGGAAACACCTGAGCTCGCACAGTAGTCTGCATTAAAGACCGCCTCCTTTTTTTTTTTTTTTCTTTAATCTCGTGTTGACATGACAATAACTTATGCAGCGCGAGATAAAATAAATAACTTCCTGGTGCTGCTGGGTTCGCCGTAGATCTTCATCTTTGTTACGGATAACTTTAGCGAGAGAGAGAAAAGGAGCGGCAACTTGTATTAGCTGAGAATTGTGAGGAAGGGTTTAAGTGCCAGTTCTTGTGTGAGCTTGCTGTACAGTGTGGCTTGAAAAAAAAAAAGACTTATGAATAAAATATGTGATTCATAAGGAATAAAGTCGCCTCCCGTGAAATGGCTGAATAACTTTTATGGCACTATTTACACCACTGTATTTTAATGTTGGTCATCATGGTGGCTCAATATTCTTATATTACTGAACAAGCCCAGGGGCCCGAGGTCTCAGGGGGCCCTGAAGCCCAAACCTCTGTTCTACTATATCTATATCTTTGCCAGTACATTATCTTTCTCGATATCCCGCAGCCAAATAACACAGGTTATTATGTGATGTCTGTATGGGGCCCATTCTGTGCCCAGGGACCCACTGACTCACATTGTCCCAGCAGCAAGCAGGTCAAACTGAGAGGACGGAAATTGGAATGCTAGAATAGAGCATATACGTTGACCAAGGCCCAACGCCGTCACTTTAAATTGAATCAAGCCTCAAAGCTAAGTCAACCCCTGGAACCGAACCAAAATTTGATGGGTTCTTCCTTGGCCCATGCCACCACTTCCTATAAACGTTGGTAAAAAAAATCTCTTGCGTACTTTTGCGGTACTCAACAGACATACACAGCAGGGCAAACCACTGCCAACACCAAAAAAGGGGACATCGCAAGTGGGTCGGTGACGCAAGCAGTTGCTAAGAATGAGTCACTGTGTTATTCCACAGTAATGGCGATTTTGTGAAAACGCCCCTTAACCTTCTTGTAATGTAATGTCATTAAAAACTTTCAGATATTTTGTCTTCATAATTTGGAAATGATAAATCCTTTTTATGTTAATAAATTAGTTAGGCCAATAGTAGTTTCTGGTCGGGTCAGTGTCCTTGGGCCCCAGTGGCCCCCAAAGTCCCGTGCAAGGCTAAAATCTGACTCCTTATCCAGATAAAAATAATTTAACCTCCTTCGTAGATGCTGTCACTCTACATATGCCTGATAACAGTCATTCTTTCGTTCATTCACTGTCTTTAGCCAATCCCAGCTGAGATAGGGTTACCAGTCCATCACAGGGCCACATATAGAGACAAAGAACCATTCACTCTCACACTCACACTTTGGAGAGTTCAATTAACCTCTGCATGTTTTCGGACTGTGAGAGGAAACTGTAGTACCTGGAGAAAACCTATTAGCTCACTGAAAGAACTGCATACAGGAACGCCCTCGGCCAGACCAGGTTGCTAAGTGTGGCCCGAATACCTGATTTTTTTTCTGTGATGAAAATTCAAAACGAAAACACCCTCTCGCACAAATAAGTGAAGAAAAATATCCCAAATCCAAGCACTAGATTGAATCCACTTCCGAAGTTAATGGGCTTTTCTTTGGGTCACGTCCCTGTAAATGACCTTGTTGTCAATAATAGTTCTCATGCTTTTAATTTGAAATATGCTAATGTGGAAACCGTAAATAAGTAACGCAAAGCGGATGAAACCGTCGAAAAACAAGTATTCAGACGATTACGGAGAAAAGCACTTGTTCGGTCAGGAGTAGTTTGTTTGTTTGTTTTATTAGCTTAAGGTTCATCAGCACCCGGTCAATGAGGGAACAAGGTTTGTAGAGTTTATTGAGTTAAGTGAGTTTATTGTGTGTTAATATACTTTTCACGGAGTTTATTCTATTTGTAAATGATAACTTTTTCGTCCACTAGATAGCGCTGTTGTATTTAATGTAAGTCATGTTTAGCACATTTATTTCGATGATACTTTTTATGCGATTTAGTTAAAAGGGATATTTTAAAGGGTTTGTGAAATTTAAACAGTTAATTTATAAGGTTAATGTTTTAAGGGAATAAGTTATGGTAATATTTAATTAAACATGGAAAAAGGGTTAAAAGTTGCAATAATAACATGCTGATAAGAGTTTTAATTGTTTGCATTGTTTTTGCTTGTATTGTAGCTCTTACGGTGTGTTCACAAATAAGGTTGCAATAAAGGTTGTGAAACATCAGTTCAAGAGACCATCATTTTGACCGCGGCTGCTACAGTCCCATCCTCCAATATAGTGGAATGAATATCGCTCCAGTAGTTTCCACTCATGACAGAGAGGCAACACCACAAATATAACTATCTCAAAAAAAAAAAAAGCAAACATATGCACTGGGGACATGCATCATTATTTTGCATCATCCCCACACACATTGTGGGGGAACTGCCTATGAACCAGCGTGTGATGTAATGGCAGCTGCTTAAAATGCTCACCGCAGGGTCAGAGTCGTTGGCCGTCACTGTGGTTACGATGGTTCCCTTGACGGCATTTGGGGCAACCATTCCTCGGTACGCTGAGCGGCTGAATACTGGGGAGAAGTCGTTCATGTCCTGGAGAGACACAGACGCACAGGCATGTAAACACACAGTTAATGAGGCTCTGTTTCTGTTTGTTTTCCAGTAAACACATTAAATGTGGCACATTTATAACTGTAATCATGTACAACCACACTTTGTAGGCTCGGCTGCTTTTTTCTCACCCTCTTATTTTTTTGGAATTTACTGACTCAAAGCTGTGGATGACAGAAACGTTGTTGAGTGAGGTTCATCTCCGGGTCATTTAAACTGTAGTGTGTTACTTTTAAATATAAACAAATGTCTGTTAGATTCAAACCAATGTCAGACGAGTCTATCAGCTCAGCTATGGTGTTCGGACCTCGTGTTGCCCAGCAAAAGACTGGAGGTGTTTGTTCTGTTGGCCGAAACTGCTAGAAATGTACACAATACAAAAACTCTACTTAGTTCCCACTGATTTACCAAACTCTTCCTTTAATTTAGCCATTCTGGAAGGGTTGTATTGATCTCCCACTTGCAAGAGGCGTGACCAACAGATGAAAATGCCTCTGTATGCAACTGGATAGACCTACAACCAATCAGACCAATGACCCGGATGATGTATGCAAAGTGACGGAAACATGTCAACAAACATGCTTGTTTTAGTTTTCTAGGAGTGATGATTTTCTAGTAATTTTGCCTGGGGGAGCTCTGTGGAGCAACGGCCGAATCAAAGGACAGCTGCTCTTCGGTGGCCACCATGTTGGATGTAGACGAAAGCTACTAGCCGTCGCTTCTCGGTCATCATCATGTTAAGCCCCACCCTAGCATGCCAGGGTAAAAAAAAAAAGAAAAAAAGAATCTTAGTTGTGATTGGTTCCCTTTTTTCGGATATTCCGTAGTTGGCCAAAATGACGTCCTTGCCAGACGCCAGTGTCTGCAGAGCGAAACCAAATTGTTGGCAGATTCGCCTGGGTTCACCCAGGCTAATGAGTTCCCACAGAGCTAATTAAACCAAAGCAATTAAATCAGCTCCATATCTTTCTCTCTGTGTTTCTCAGTATTGTGGTGTTTAGATCTCGTGTGGCCCAGCACATATGGTTGGAGGTGTTTGTTCTGTTGCCCAAAACGGCTTTGTTTTTTTGTTGTTGGAAAAGCTACTTGGTCTCCATGCTGCCACTTTACTGCGCTCTCCTTCGAATTTAGCCTGGCTAATGCTAGGCAGCATCTGAATCGCCTTAGAGATTGAGTGCAAGTCTGGAAAGGGTGTAGCCACCTTTCGCTCTGTACGCAATTGGACAGACCTACAACCAATCAGACCTATGATCCGGTTGATGTATCCAGAGTGATGGAAAACGTGTTTGTTGCCATTTTCTAGCAGCTATAGCTATCTAAAACCTTTTCCTGGGGGAGCTCTGTGGAGCTAGTTGCTCAGAATGGAAGGAACACCCAAATCTGCAGACAGCTGCTCTTTGGTGGCTGCAATGTTGTATGTATACAAGAGCTGTTGGATGTTGCTGCTCTGTCGTCAATGTGTTAAACCCACCTGTAGCGCACCAGGGGTATGTGATTGTTTCCAGTTGGTAGAAGATTTAGTTGGCGTCCTTGCCTGTCTGCAGAGTCTAAGCTGCCTTGAAATAAAAAGGCTTCGGCGACGACAAAACACACACACTCACCAGTATTCTGACCGTAACAGATGCTAATCCAGGAGGCATGGTCCCCTCACTATCATAGGCCTCCACTGTGAACATGTACGTGGCCTCTGTGTCAGTCAGTGCCTCGTAGTCCAGGACCTTTA
Organism: Solea senegalensis; assembly: GCF_019176455.1. Taxonomy (NCBI): domain Eukaryota; kingdom Metazoa; phylum Chordata; class Actinopteri; order Pleuronectiformes; family Soleidae; genus Solea; species Solea senegalensis. Next base: position 14,895,414 of record NC_058041.1, read on the forward strand.
GCACCGAAAGCTCTCCTGTTACTGGGTCGATGTGGAAAAGCTGAGCGATCTCTGGGTCCAAATCTTCACTCCTGATTCGATATGTGAGGTTGGAGTCGAGGTCATCATCTATCGCCTAAAAGTAAAAAGAAAAAGAGAGGAGCGTGTCAGAGGAATGGGAAGAAAGAATTACCATTACCTTGTGAGTTCATCAGCCTGTTGATTTTTTTCAGATTTGCCAGAAGGACAATGTTATATGAACACTGTGCCATGTCTGTTTCACACGCCTGCGGTAATAGCCAGTGGTCGATAACTGACTTTTCCCTTAACTAACAACTTCCCTGTAAAGCTAGAGAGAAAAGTCACTTTTTTCTAATTTACATTCTACCACAAATACCACTGTGTCATATAATAACTGACTCTTTATGATGTTGCCAATGCTGGTTGTATGTGAATTAAGGTTTCTCTTTCGAAGTCCATAGATCGTAGTAGGCATATTACGAGTCTCATTGGCTGTAAATGGGCACCGAATGTAAGATTTAATACACTTTTATTAAACTCTGGGTCTCAGGCAGGATCCGCAGTTTAATCCAAACAGGCTCAAAGTGACATTAAAGCGTGGTTTATTCTTCATGGCCTGACACTTTAATTGTCACTCAACAAAACTTAACGAGTTGCACAACGCTTTTCTTTTAATACGGCGGTGGAGGGTCTCAGTCGTCTCCATGGCAACCAACCACACACTTTCCTCCAGTCGGCCATTCCTGATCACTTTATCCTAACGTCTGCTTGTTCATCTGTATGTATATGCTGCCTTTTCTTTGTGTTGATAATGGATGGGTTTGATGTAATGTAATTGTGGAATAAGAGATTTTGAATTTCCTATGACTGAAAGAACAACAGACTGGTGACCTGGATGGACGAATGAAAGGACAACAGGAGACTGGAGGTGGTCAGTGTGGCACAGAACCAATGAAGAAGGCAACCCGGGAGAAGATGTTTTGGTCTGACATCTTAGGATGAGACATCTTCATGTTGACAGTGATTACCACTCTCAAAATATGACATATCAGATACATTACAGATACAGATACAAAATTCTACAGGAGCTGGTCAGGAAAGGAAATTGTCAAGCAATGCCATCTTTCCATGTTTGTGCCTTGGCACATTTCAAAGTGGAAAGCAATGGAGTATCAATCAGGCTTTAGTGAGATGTTTACTTGAGTGCTCAATTCGAACTGGTCAATGATGGCATTCTACTGACAGGAAGCTGGAGAACAGGGGAATAGTTGCTATGGACGCTCTTCCAGACACAATGGGAAAACAATGCAATCATTTCATTTCATTTCACTTCTGTGAAAGAAGCCGTGTAATAATTGGTGTAACATGCACCTCCATGATTCGTGTCCTGCGTCATCCTGCCAACGACCAGCTCACTACATCATTATCCCTTACATATTCACTGGATATGTGCTCTGTTATTTTTCTTCTTTCATGAAATAGATAAAATAAATCCTAACCATAACACTTAACTGTTTTAACACTCACTTTGTAGTGTCATAATAATAATTAAAGAAAGTAAAAGGAATATGTTGGCAGTAACAATGCAGCACATCCATGTTTCCTGAAGGCTTCACTTATACATATGTATATATATGTATATATGTATTTATATATATATATATATATATGTGTAGCAACACATGTCTTGTCTTTCTTTCCCAAGTGAAACAGAACTACAGTGGCTTTTACAAAAAAGAAAGGTTGTTATTTGCTATTTGTTTAAAAAATAAATAAAGGTATATACACTAATTAATGAAAGCATGAAACTGAGGTACCTGCACTTAAACAGCTGATATGTAAACAATTGACGGATGTTTACTTTTGAGCCAAAGCTAACTATTGAGTCTGGGCACCTCTGTTCTAAGGCTTCAAAAACCAAACCATTTTTATTTGAAAGTGATTAGTCACTTGAATAAAAACATACTTGTGGATGGTATATTCAATGTCTGCACATAGAACCCCCTAAATGTTACACCCTGGGCCTATAAGAGAGAGAGGGAGGGGAGGGAGAGAGAGAGAGAGAGAGAGAGAGAGGAGAGGGAGAGAGAGAGAGAGAGAGAGAGAGAGAGAGAGAGAGAGAGAGAGAGAGAGAGAGAAATGATACTTTTCAGTTTCCTCCTGGCCATTGCCCAGTTCAGCACCACGGACAGCACCAAGTCATTATATTTTGTCCCAGCGGCCGTCCCGAACACAAGCCATTGTGAGATTACATCTGACAAATAAACTTGATTGATTGACTTATTGATTGATAACACAGGTTATGAGACTGGGCTGACTTATGTGATAAGGCTCTCCAGAGCAGCAGCAGGCTGAGTGTGTTGCATAGCAACTGAATTCCATTATGTGCAGGCTGCTTGGGGGAACTTTCTTCTTTCCATTCTTTCTTTCTTTCTTTTTTTTCTTTTTTATAAAACAATCCCTAAAGAGGGTTTATTATGCTTTTCCTACATTTGAAGCACATATGTATTGTGTTACAATAACATAATACACATGGCCAAAAGTCTCGGATAATGAGGTAAACACATGTCTGTGAGTCAAAACCTGGGGCTGCAGAGCGCTCTGCACACTCGGGACAATGGTGTAAATAGGTTACAGTCTCCTTTATATGGTCCTTGGGTTCAGGCTTCTCCATACACATCACACCCACAAAGCACAAAGACCCACTCACCCCCTCCCTCGTTCTCGGACAGCGTCTGACAGCAACTTTAGAGGACTTTCCAGTGAGAGGATGAGACTTTGGAATCAGCCAATTAGCAAAAACTTGGGTTTTTAAGGAGTGGGGAAACCAAAAAATTCAAGCAATTTATTTCAGAAAGAGGGTGAAATAAGGGCCTTTTTAAAATGTAAATCAGGCAAACCTAGTTTTGTGGTGTTAGGGAATAAAGTATACAGATGAAAATGAGGGATAATAGGTCTCCTATAAATTGAAAAATAATTGCTATCTAACACGTGGCCACAACTTGTAACCATTTAACAATCCAGGCTGTGATATGTTGTGATTATATCCACACTAAAGAAGTTGTAATGCAGAGTTTCTCCTCTCCTCAAACATCCTATATGTTGGAAACAGTGGCGTAAAGAGAGCGGGAGAAAGCTCTGTGTTTAATTTAACAATGCACTATACACAAACACAGAGGTAGTTTAGCTGTAGTCCTGCTCTCTTTCTCCAGTGCTTCCTGCAGCCTCACAGCAGGAGTTTGCTATTCTTTCTGTTCTTTCTCTCTACTTCATTTCCTCATATTAAGCAATTTCAAATAAAGTGGCAGAGCTTTTCAGCCACTATCTTCTAATAAATATTATGTGAAGAGGAGAATCTATGCATTTGCTTTACACACATTAACATTTAATTTGCTTCGGTGTTTTGGTTCATCACAACTACACAGTAACACACCTCGTAGCACTTCCACACCCAGGTTGCCAACAGAGTGAGCGGCAACTCAGAAATGCCAAATGTTATCACACCTAAAAAGCCTCATAACCCCTCTCAATAACATCTCAACCACAGAAGAATTATAAGGGTCTGCAGTGGAGAGGCTGAAAGCAAGAAGTTGGAAACAATTGTGATCATTCTTTCAGCTGAGATTAGCTCACCTTACTTTCACATTCAATCTCCGTCTGCTGCTGAAACGTGTCTTCTTCTTCTTTTCGCTTCCTTTTGGCTTTTGGCAACTGCCCTCATGTCCTCCTTCACATCATCTATGAACCTTGCCTGTTCCGCCTCCTGTCTTTAGACAGTGCCACTGTCTCCAAGCCATACATCATAGCAGCTCTCACTACCATCTTGTAGACCTTCACTTTCACTTTTGCTGCCATCCTTCTGTCACACATCAGCACCCGACACTCGTCTCCACCTACTCCACCCTGCCTGCACTCTCTTCTTCACGTCTCTTGTCCATTGCTTTGGACGGTTAACCCCACGTGCTAAAAGCTAAAAATATTTTGGCCTGCTGCTAAAGCATTTTAATCAACCAAATAGGTTCAATCTTCGTAAAAGCGAGACAGACGTACGGTGGGACACTCTGAATGCACGGTAATGCCTGGTATAAATGCAGCTCCTTTCATGTTTCAGAAACTTTGGCATCCACACTCTACAATGTGTTGAATTGGCATTGCAATAAGAGCGCATATAAAATTGTACATATTTTACATATATATACGGCATGAGAATGAAGGAGAACGTCACACTGTGTTGAAAAACTTTCAAGTGCCCTCTAACTGTAGAGGGCAGAATTACATCTCTCGGTGTACAGCCTGCCAAAAATCATTAGAAGAAGAAGAAGAAGAAGAAGAAAAAAAGAGGAAGATCGTCTCGCCTGTAACTGTAAAATGACTGAATCTTTGGGGCTGTTCTCTGGGAGGTTGACGTCGTAGCTTCGCTGGGTGAACGTCGGGCTGTTGTCGTCCACATCCAGAACGGTGACGGACAGAGTCAACCTGGACCGCCGCGGGTCCACGGCACCGTCCCACGCCTCAACGACCAGGAAGTAGTGACCTTTCACCTTCAAGGCGAGACATTCGTGGTTAATAGAATAGAATAGAATAGAATAGAATATACTTTATTAATCCCTTGCGGGAAATTCTTTCGTCACAGCGCTCCAGTGTACAAAGGTAACGAATGTTATAGCAGCAGTTTTTTTAAAAAATTACAAAGTTAAAAACTATTAAAATAAGTACGAATAAACCTAAGAATAAAATTACAAAGTTAAAGAATACGAATAAAATAAGAATACATTTACAAGTTAAACATTTCAAGAATCAAGTATATAATCAAGTTTAATGTGAAAAACAGTTGACTTCATGTCTGAGTGGGAAACCGACCTCTCTGTCCAGTGGGACGGTGGTTCTGATCGCTCCAGTGCCATTGATGGAAAACAGCTTCTGGTGGTTGACAAGCCGATAATGGACACGCCCACTTTCCCCTAGATCTGGGTCTGTAGCCTAAACACAAGATGCAAAGGGGAAAAGGAGAATTAATAGGTTTGCATATACTATACAATCCCTTTTAGTTAAAACAGGAATTCCTCTCAAAAAAGAGTTTGTTGACCCTACAATGCCTGACCACTATTATTGAACCATTTAGTTCAACGGGGCGACTTAATGTTTATATTAATGTCCAGTTTTTGTTCTCCTCGTTTCTATTGGTTTGTTTTTTTTGTACCCAGACAAGTCAAATTCTTTGTATGTGCACTCATACTTGGCCAATAAAGATTCCACTTGAAGTGTTCGTACATCTGTGAGCGTACAGAAGTGGAGAAACTTTAATCCCTTAATCAGGCCAGTTAATATTTACAAGGCTTTTTCGAGTGGAGGAGAGAAAATAAATGTGCAACTGCGTGTGTGTGAGAGAGAGAGAGATAGAGTGAAAGGGAGAAATGAAATCTGAGGTATCTATATTTCTCTTTCACTGTATGTGTATAGATTGCAATTTTGTAAGCAACTGACAGTGAAGTCCTTTAGTGTTAAGAGTTATATATTGTGACAGCCATCACTGGCGGTGTTTTCCAAACATTTTATATGAAAACCTATTTTTTCAAGACGGCAATATAATGTGACACATTTCACAACATGAACAAATTTGACTATTTCAGTTGCCAATTAACCCTTCGACACGTAAGCCTGTGAGTAAGTGCTTTCGACCCAGTTTTTCAGAACAACATTCAATTTACTGCATGTTGAAATGGTGTATTAACAATTTGAAATGAAGTTAAATTTGTAATGTGAACAGTATAACACATTTAAAATAGCATTTGTTTGAGCCTTTGTCGCAATGTGCAAAAACAGGCCAACAAATGGAAACTATGTACAGGCGCTCTCAATTCTCTCCTCTCTGCTGACAAAGACGCTGATTCCCCGGCTTCCAGCAACAGTGCGAGTGAAATTACCATAATAACCGCCAATTGGCTTTGAAGGGCAATTTCTCAGCTTTCAGAAACCGTTGAAGAAACCTTTCGGATACCACAAACCATTGCAAAGTGAGCTTGTGCAAACGTGGCGTCTGCGATAAACTCTGTGTTAAAGGGTTAAGAGCATATGTTTGATAAATGAATCACAACTTTTATGCATTTATTTCAGAAGTGAATTCAACTGCTCAAAGAATGTGAATATTCAGCGCTCCCTGTCCCCGCCCTGCCCCTGCTCTGCTGCTGTATACACAAAAATGCTCCCTCAGTCAGGTCTGGTGGTTCTGCACTCTTTTCTTTTTAATTATCCAATCATCCTTTTCTCCTGTCCTGCTCCTCACCAACTGCGTCGTCATGGCTGAAACCGTGACTATGATGGAAAATGAATGAGCGCTCTCTGGTGGCAGAGAAGTGCACTGCACATACACAGTAAATCTTGAGTCAAAGGGCTGGGAAGAGAAAAAAGTCTCTGACATTTATCTGACCAGCCTGTGGTTGCTGACCCAGTGTCTGCGAATGACTGATCTTAAGACTTTGCTCAGTGGCACGAGTCGCTCAGGCTCAGGCTCTGAGAGTAAATCTAGCAGAAACCCTTTTTTCCGAATCCCACTTGAACATTTTTGATTCAGTCAAACGTGTTCACGAGGTGATGCAGGGAGGAGGGAGGGGACGTTAAATGTCGTTTTAATTGATTTATCATATATTTAGCAGCTATTTATGTTCCTTTTTGTGTTTACTGTATACTGTGTCATTACTGCTGGTGCAGCGATGCAGTTTTTTCCCCCCCCCATTTCCCCAATTTTGCATCGTTAATATTTCATCATGTGACTATGAGGATTAACGGGAATGGGGCCGTCTTTCCAGTGCTATGTGGACTGTGAGAGAGAAGAATTAAATCTCCATGATGTGATTTGTATGCAGTGATTCATCACTGGCTTGGTGTTAAATTTTATTTAATTTAATGAAGCATCCAGCTTTTGGGCTTTTATTATTTTCTTGGCGTTGTTTGGAGATCGGGGAGAGGCAGAGAGGAACTTAAAGACAGAGCGATGTGAAGATGGAGAACATCATAAAAAGCAGAAGTGGATATAACATGTCTTCATGTTCATTTTTATACTTTCTTTCTGGATGCTGCATGTAAAGGTGAAAACATTGTCGCTGTTTCATTCCACTTCAGTTACACTCAACAATTCGTCTTTTGCTTTCAGGCAGTGCCGCGTTATGAAGTGCCACATCAGATAAACTGCGGCCTCTGCGGAAAATCTGATTTTCCCTTTCATAATTATGACTTGGATATTGAAATGGATGCTATTTACAAGTCAGAAAACCTCATAACTCTGACAACAGACACGCCACGTCTCATTAAGCTCAATAATTAACAAGTTATATCAGCAATGAGGCACCAGACTCCGGGAAATTATCGGTCAGGGCCAAGAAACAGTCTGTTCTCCTCTGTCAAACGGGCTGTTTTCACTGTTACACGAGACGCGACGTGTTAATTAGGGATCGTTGGAGGCGCTGATAAGCTAATTTCATTACTCTTTGACAGAACCAAACACAGTGATTCGTAACATTCCTCATATCTGGCCAAGACAGGACGCCGAATAAGCCTATTTTTGAGCCAGCTGACCTGTCACTAACAGTAGATATCCATTCAGAGTCCATATATGCTGTTGTACATACAGTATGATGTCATAATGTGCATAACATTCATTATATTATTTAAGTTATCACTTACTATACTATGTTGCCATAATGTGCCATGGCATATTGTACGCCACCAAAATTGCCTATACGCACTGGACTGGCCCAGACACTACTCATTTATTACTTTTACTAATTACACTTTTGGTCTGAAATGGCAAAATTTGTTTAATAAATTGGAATTATGATGGGATAACTTTGTGGCGTCCTTTATGTTCGGTCTCCTACTAGTGCTATACTTTTGTTTTGTCATAACGGTTAGATTTTTTGTTTTATTGTAATTTTCATTGAAAACACACAGCATATAAATATACAATGATGTCATAACTTGTTATACTGTGACAACTAGCTATACTATGAGATATCACTGTACCATGATATCATAACGTGGAACACTGTAACATCATAACATAACATTATTGAGTTTATTTCAATGTCCTAACCTATTCTACTATGACATCATAACCCACTATCGAAGACACTGTGTTGTATTCTATGACGCAACTCCCTGTACCCCAATGTCATATTTGAGTACACAATACCTTCCCATACTGTGACATCAATACTCGCTGTAGTGCTATGACATCATACCTCACTAAACTATAACATCATGTACTACTCATAACTGAATTTCGTATGATGTCATTACTTGTACTTGGACATTATAACGCACTATAGTATGTACGATATAGTTTTTTTTTTTCAGTCCTGTAATATCAGCCATCAACTCTGCATATCAGCTGCCACTGTATAATGTAATGCAAATGAAGACGAGGATTTAATATTCAACCAGCAATCACTGTGTTATGTCTTTAATGAACTATCACGCCTTGACGTTAACGTGACCCCCCCCTCTGCTCGTCTCTCCTCTTCATTAGAGAGGACCACGTCTGAAGCTCATGAAAGTCAGATGAAGAATGCAGCCGCACTCCCCTCAGCTCTGTCCTCCTCGCCTTCTGTCTGTCCTGTCAGTGTGTCTCCCTCTGGTTTCCCTCCACTACCCAAACACATGTCTCACTTCCTCGCCTTCCTCTCTTCCTCCTCACCTTACTAGCCTGAGCACCAAGGTTAGGTCCTGTCATTTTTCCAAGAAATCAGTTTAATACTCACAGGTACAGACCCTGGTTTGGAATGAGGCCCGGACACCAAGTCTTGCGGACTGCTGAGAGACCACGCTGTCTGCTTTGATTTGGAAAATACCCAAGGATCCTTGACAGGAAGGAAGTTTGGGTTTGGAATACTTTCAACTGCCCTCTCTAAAGATTAGGGTTTTTTTTTGTTTTTTTTCTTTTGGTTATTGAATTTGGAGGATTCCCAGAGGTCATGTTGACAGTTAAAATTGGAAAGCATGGAATTAAATGTCTATTTTAAGAGTGGATTTACAAGTTTGGAATTGGGCCTGATAGTCCAAGAAATAAAATGTATTGAACTTTGGAGTCGTGTAAAAAGTAAAACTTTTTCCAAAACGCTAGACAATATAAGTATATATTTATCTCAGGAGTAGTCCGAGTGTTCAACCAAGGAGGCATGGTTAACATTTAGAAGCGAGTTAAGTGCCACACTGATCAAAGACCGCCTGGCACTGGTGTACAAGGGGCTATAAATTAAGTTCTGGAAGAAATCCAAGCGCATGTGCAACTGAGGGAGCATCCTTTTTTTAAAGATCAGGGCCTATCACAGTGATCAAAGTGTCACATTTACCCATGACCTGTGTTTGGGGAATACGTGAGGTCGTTATTAGGTCTGGACCAAGTCCAGGTACAGTGAGTGGAGACAAGGCTGCAGGTAAAATGCATCCAAATGGTGCTGAGAAGAGTTCATGATATTAACACAGCACAATATGAGATCAGTTGACTTGTAACCAGAGGGTTGCCGGTTTGAGTCCCCAAAAGGTCAAAGGGCTTGGGTACCGCTGAGCAAGGTACCCAACAACCATTGTTCCCCCGGGCGCTGCTCAGTGCTCCTAATACTAGGAAGGTCCCTAGTAGAGGATGAGTTAAATGCAGAGAAAGAATTTCCTTAAGGGATTAATAAAGTATAAGAAAGGAAATGTTGATAATGAGACCCAGTATTTGTTTAAACACATATCACTCTGTGTGAACATGTATAACTGCAGCATGTTTGTGTTTCTGGCACTACTGTCATGTTTGCTCTCCAGCTCTATAATCGTCGCTGCCATAGTGTATTACCATATACAAATACATGCGGCAAACAAACCATCACGTTGCATCACCGTGATTCAATTCCACTCTTGTAATGTTTTACAGTCGGGACCAGAGATCCCCTTCATTCACAATTAGGCTCGTATACTATGACGTGACAGCACACGAGGAGTATTTCACTCGTTTATGAATCAGAATCATTCAAATGCACACTTGGCAGAACTGTAGGTGAAGTGCTGGGTCCGTGAACGACACTAGACAATACACAGCACATGGCACTTAAGGCAGTATAAAGAAATCAAACGCAAGGTGCTTATGAGTAAAAGGGTGAAGTGCTTGTGTGTCTGTGTGCATGTGTGTGTGTCTCCTACCTTGATTTGTCCAACGTAGGCATCATCCTGCTCCTCAGTGACAGTGAGGTTCACTGGCAGCGAAGTAACGAAGAGCGGGTCGTTGTCATTAACATCCGTCACGACGATGTTCACCGACGCACTGGAGGTCTGCACACACACACACAAACAGTGTTTCTCCTCTGGTCAGTTGAAACAACACCGTCATGTTTACATTTTCATTCAAGTTTGACTCATTGCTTGAGTTTCTTTTCCCATCCTGAGGCCTCTTGCTAAAATGTGACACACAAATGGGTGCCATCCCGCTCTCTCTCTCCCTCTCTTTTGTCCTGCGTACTCAAAAAAGGCTGAACAAAATAATCTCGATGTGTTAAAAAAATGTGCTTAAGATATGCAATTTTACAGACAACATGTCAAACATACTTAAAGTGTAACTAAGCCTCTGCTGAGTGGGGATGCAACAAGTTAACGCTGCATTACTGCCTTCCTCTCTTAGTTAAAGGATTTAACATGTTGATGATGGCACTGGACGCTGACGGTAAGCGACCATGACTGCTGAAACGAAAGTCGATAAAAGGGGAAATGCGATGATAGGACATATTGATGACGCTTGCTACACATGTTCACTTATCCATTTACACACCGTGCTCATTTAAATGGCTGCAGCTCCACTAGGCCATTGAACTGGACGACTTTCCTTTCACCAGCGTAACTGTAGCAGGGAATCAATTTGTTAAATGAAGTGTGTCAGCCTCTGCTACACAAGGGGGCAATATTCTGCCCCTCGTATCAGCTTGTTAGTATTAGGCATTTCTCAGTTCAATGTTTTATGTCAGAGACCAAAACAATGTTAGCTGCCAGTTAGCAGTCTTGTATAAAGTACTTGAAAGCGATACTACCAAAAAATGACTTTGGTAGAAGTTAAGGTCACGTTTTAGGAGATTACTTGAGTACTTGTGTTTTAATTCAACTTGGAGACAAAATCTGCGGTTTATCTGCGAGAGTTTAACATATTCAGTTATTTAAACTGACAGGCGCTTGAACTCCATCTCATCAGTTTTGCACTGGCCTTGATTTAGCCATGTTTTCCACAGCTCATACGGACTTCTTTATTCATTTCTGTGGGTCAAAGCCCAAGTGCACACATTGTGGAGCAGTTTACATCTGACTGAAGGTGAAGGTGAAGGCACGGTGAGGAGAATTAGCCTCTGTGTGATGTAGAAAGGTAATTCAAAGTCTGTTGTGTAGGTTCTGGTTGGAGCACTGACACTTTATTCCTCCCTTAAAAAAAGACAGCGGTGAAGTTAGTTTGAAGAACGTGTTGAATCGTTGTTGTAAACTCCTTTTCTAAAGTCCAACTATGCATGGATTCTATTCCCAATGTAATTTGAATATTCAAACACCAGTTTTGCTTGAAATGTCCTTCGTAGTGTGAACTCGCAACGACTGGAAGACTCCATGGAGTGTGTTTTCATAGTGATTCCACAACTATGAAAAGTGTTGTACTGTGAACTTGGCTTTGGACTGATGTTTAAACTGATGATAAAATCAGAAATAATCTTCTACTAAATAATACAGAACTTTTAGTAACCCTTTCCAACAACTCTTAATCATAGGTCTTCTGAGAGCTCTTTTTGTGCGAGGCATGGTTTACATCAGGCAACGCTTCTTGAGAATGGCAACCTCAAAACTGGTGTGTGTTTTTTATAGGGCAGGGCAACTCTAGGCAACACCTCCAACCTCGTGTTAGTCTACTGTTGTGACTTAAAGCCCACATAGACCGGAAGCTCCAATTAACGCTGCGTTTGTGTGTGTGTATCTGCGTCATTACCTTCGTTTATGAAACCCTAAAGTTTCAGAACAAACAGTTCAGCCACTGCTGAGAAAATAGTGTTGTATTGTTTTCCTGGGCTCTGCGAAGCGGATCGGCACTTCCTTAATTTGATGTCGTTATCAAAAATCCTCACCACTCCTCTCACCACCATAGCGCCTCCTGGTGCGGGCACTAGTCCGGGCACATCCGGTTGCGTACATTCAACCGCAGAAGAAGAAGAACTACTCTCGTTGTAGCTGCTGAGATGCAGAGCATCCACCTTGCCAGAGGGGGAGCTGTGTATCTGAGAGCTGGCCTATCTATTACGTCACTTCCAGGTACCTAGCCAATCACAGGACAGTGGGAAAGCTCTCGTTGGCTGGCCAATCACAACACAGTCCACGTTCTAGGGGTGTGGTTTTGGTCTGAAACAGCGCGGCTGACGAGAGCGTCAGTGAGGAGATATTTTGATCGGCTCGTTTGCAGCAATTAGGAGGTTTTTAACCATGAAAACAAGTTAATATACATAAGTAGACCTCCATAACTAACATATATGTGTGATACAAGCATTCTATGTCACCTTTAAATGAAGATCAGGTCCCATTTTATGACCAATTTATGCAGAAATCCAGGTCATTCCATAGGGTTCACATACTTGCAACTGTATACCAGGGTATGTGAACGGAGTGGAGCTGAGGAAGTTTGACGTGTGAAGTGTGAAGTAGATGAAACAAATACAAAAAAAATAATGATAATTTCACTATAGCAGTGTGAAGTTTCTGTGATATTTTCCGTCTGCTCCACCTTATTTACGCCACTGTATTTTAACATTGGTGATGATATTTTCTCGTTTCGAGAACCACTGGTTTAAACCACGGAAAGCTGACGAAGGACTCGGGACACAGTGGCGGCACAGAGACGAGCCGGCGGGGTCACTGAACTCCTGAGCGGCATTCCTATGATGCACATGTGTGTACAGTAGTGCCGGTTCACTGCAGCAGCCCGTCGGGTCCATGATGCGTGGCAGTATGATGGATTCACTGATAGCCACAAATAGCCAATTAAGAACTTTTGTAGTCTGACGCTCATGATGAGACATCCAATAATAGGGGACACAAACACTCAAGACAACCCAAGGCCTTCAGCCTGATGCTGATTAATAGCCCCATATAAGGAAACTAAAACCTTAACCGTACAATCTTTTCTTCCCTTTATTCTTTCTTTCATCCCTTCACTCTCACACACACACACACACACACACTCATCTTCTAATTCAAGAACTAATGGAGTGTCGAGCAGAAAAAAAAAAATGCTCATACTAATTTTAGCCATTCTCCATCTTTAAGACCTTTGGTGCACAGAGAGAATCCACTAATTGTCATGGTCAAGACAGCCATCGACTGAGTGAGAATGTGTGTGTCAAGGCTCCTTCACAGACATGTGGATGAATACAATTGTTGAGGTAATAAGAGCTCCCAGAATGCCTCACACTCTCCTCTTCCCTTTTCCCTCCATATTCTTTGCAAGTGTGTGTGTGTGTGTGTGTATGCATGTTTGAGAAAAGGTCAGGCTATCCAAATCAGCATTTTTGGTGCTCAGAGGGACCTTAAACTTAACCTTTTATTTTAATGGACATTGGGGAACAAACTCTTTCAACACCCGTGAACGAGATGGATGATTGGGAGGAGGAACAGACGCAAGAAAGGGAAAATTGATGAAAGGTGGAATGGTGAAGAAGGACGAAGGAGGGGGGGGCTCCATCCAAAGTCTCTATTTGACTTTCATGTGATGGCGACTAATGATTTGACTTTTAAAAGCGAAAGGGAAGGGGAGAGAAAGGGAGAGAATGATCTGTGACCAGTTAGGAAGGTGAGGAAGGGCAAGCGCTCCTAGATTTTTTGGCAAAACAGCTCTGGCCAAGGAGTAAACAAGTCCAAATGAGGTGTTTGTTTTCGCATTTTGCACATTTTATCGCGAGCGCCTTCCACACAGAGCCGGTGGTATGAAAATGAACTGCATTCACGAGGAGATTTTCACATCATTTTAAAAGCCGTACGAGGCAGAGGCGTTTACGTTTTTTTATTAAAGGTTATTAAAACACCACGTAGTCATCATTTTCGACGACGGACTTGAGAGGCTGAAATGTGCTTGATGCGATTGTGATGATGGGATGTAATGTGAACATAAATGAATGTACGATTGTAAAATCTGACTCTTCACGTTGTTTACAGCCAGGAGACAAGTCCTCAATGTCCCCGCAGCAAGACATTCAACCCTCACAATGATTTTAAAGCGGTTAAATTAGGATAGAAATCCTGCATAGTTCTGCTTTAAATACGTCACCCACCACAGACATGCTTAGCTGATAGGCTAAAGAAACAAGTTAAAAACTACAGCTTTATTTTTGGGCAACTTTGGAAAGCGTTCCAAAAAGCTCCACTATGGAATTCTAAAAAAAAAAAAACGGAATATGTGTGAAGAAAAGGCTAAAAGGGAGATATAAAAAAAGTATGAATTCCACTTTTAGCCAGCTGCAGCCATGTAATTCCAAAGACCTCTCCATCACATACAAATAAAGACAATTTTTCTTCGGTTGTAATTTCTTATGTTCTTTTTCCCGCTCATCCATTTTCTAAACCTCTTACTCTCTTCACGGTTGCCAAGCCCAAAGCCAGTGTTTCCCATTATTTCTCATAGTCGTTTGATTATTTAAATATTTCAGCGCGCACATTCATCCAAAACTCATTGGTATAAATTGATTTGGTCCATTTATTTTCATGATAATGGTTATGATTATGGCTATAAGCAGATGACAAGCCATTCAAAAAAAAATTCAGATAATACCACAGCTGTTGTTTGCGGAGTTGCACTGAGGGAATGATTTAGATTCCCTCAGACGAGCAGCTCTGTTAAATTCCACTGAAAATGTGAAACAAGTCAAGTACAAGGTTCTTACCCCATCTGGGCGTCCATCTGAGGCTGTGACCACCAGGGTATAATAATCCAGAAACTCTCTGTCCAGAGGCTTGTCCAGAACCAAATACCCTGAACTGGAGAGAGAAATAGATCAGAGCACAAAAGAAAACGTATTCCTTTTTTTAAGAAGTTACTAAACGTATATTTACAAGAGGATGACGTTACATTTGTGGAGAATTGTAGCAGTGAATGAAAAGTAACCTGTGTCCATACAAACACAGAGGAAAACAAATGGAAGACAGATTGTTCTCTCTACATAGGGTTATTTATACAAGAAAATGCCACAAATGAGAAAAAAAACCCTTATAACACAGAGCATTTCGGCTGCTTTTTTCCATTACTGCTAAAATGTGCAATAAAGAGCGTCTTGTATTCTTTTTTTAAGCACAACCTCGTCAATATGATGAAAATAAATAATGTCATTTTCACCACCTATATAACACTTGGGCAAAAAGTGATCATAATTTTTAACATTGGATTTCATTTGTGACTTCTGCACAATTATTGCTACTTCATATCATCAAATACTTTTTATCCTCAAAATGGGATATAAAATGAATCTTTGACTGAACAACACAAAAGAAGACAAAACCTATGAACTTATGACTTATGAACACACCCCCCCAGGATGTCCATATACGGAGTTGTGTATTATTCCCATCATTATGCACCTGCAATATCGGCTAAGCAGCTACAACACAGCGCGACAACATACAACAGCTAAACATGGGAGACGGGCAACTTTCAGGTGTGGAGGGTTTCTCATTTAAGATGAACTACCTTTACTTAGTAGGCGGGGTGTGGGCTGTGCCCGATGATACATATTGTCGGTCTAGCGCCACCAAAAATGGGTTATTTTGGTACTATTCCTAAAGGAAACTCTGTGTAGGTGACATTTCAGGTAGTACATGATTAAAGCACTAAAATGTCGATCTCATGGTCATTTTGAATTAATTGCTGGTAGTCCAATGGTCCACTTAAGGTAGGCGGGGTACACTCTGAACTGCCAGTCTGTCAGAGGGGTGGTATCCATGTCATCCTCTTTAAAATCTGTTTTTGCTTATTCGGACATGGACTCAAGAGTTTTCAAACCACTGATTGTCAGTGTTGACAGGAGACATAAACTTGGCAGCGGACCATGTCCCTTATGTCTCCGCGAGCTAAAAAGCTGATGTTTTTTTTTTAGGGGGCGAGAGGGTTTACAAGGTAAGGCAAACTTAGATATGGAAGACTCGGGGAAGACTTTGTGTTGAGTGAGCTCATGGCTCGAAAGCTGAAACCTAGAGAAGTGGAATTTGTAGAAGAGCTTTTGGAACTGACTGTTGTTAGAAATAAAATTGTTTTGCGGTCGTGAAAGAGTGGATGACTGAGGGTAACAGAAACAGTTACAGCCATTGCATTAGAGAGAGAGTACCAGTAATTTAAAATAATCAATGTGATTAAAAGTAACAGTTGTGGAAATTTTAATGGCCCTTGTTACGAAGAAAAAAAGAAATCCCAACCCAGGATGTGTATGTTTCACATGACAGATCCAGTCATTGGCCAATGTCTGTGCTTCCTCTAAGTCAGTGGTGCGCTCTTGTTTTCTCAGAATGTTAATTTGTCTTACAAATTCCACTTTTAGTAGTCATTTACAAGTGCTGATAAAAAACCCATAAAAGCTTTAGACTTACTCAGAAGTCTATTTTCTTTACTGTTATGGGATTATGGGTACTTTTCCTAATGCGGATGCGCGACCATATCAACACTTCTCTCACCATGATATAAAGAAATGCCCTCTGGGGTGTGCTTAGTATAATGACTCAACAGGACATTATTCTTATGCAGCAGTCCTTCCAGAAAACATACTCAAAAACCTGAATGAATGAATGGTACAAATCAGTATCTCGCTCCTTTAATAAAGTTTCTGTTAAGTTATAAAATACCATTCAATAAATGGACACATAATCTCACAATGGACAAAAAAAAGTATTAAAAAAAGAAAGAAAAGGCTTCAATCTGATACTTCTGACTAATCAGCTTTGACTGATTATTTTTCACACCCCAAATGATTTACATATTGATTTAAATGCATTTTGGCTCCTTCATTAACTACTGCATGGCCTGTGCAGTGCAGTGCAGTGACTTTATGTTAAGAAAAATAACCCGTCATACACTTCGTCGATTTATTAGAACGATAAAAAAGGAAAACTGATACTGATACTGTTTCATTGACCACGATGTCACATTAGCCAATCACAGAGCCATTAGTACTGTAATCGTACCAACTGAGGTGATGACGGAAAAAAGAACAGCACAAACAATCGTGAGTGTGAAAGCTGTGTGTGACACTCTGTGTGTTGTGTTCAGAAAAATCAATAAAAGACACACAAAACACAACGAAAGAAACAAAACGATGACCTTGGATGGGAGAGTCACTCCTCTTATACCGCTCCACTTGTTTGTTTACGTGTGTTACTTTTGAACATCCATTTACTTTCTACCGCTTCATCTTCCAGGGTCGCGAGGGTCGTGTTACTGCACTTAAGGAGAATTTTCTGCGTTATTTATATTTATGACAATTTTTTACTTTTACTTCACCACATTTCCTAAATTAAATGTGTACTCCGATACATTTCCCTTAACTATCTTCGTTACTCATTACTACAAAATAAAAGTTGAGTTGGTGACGTAATGCCTGTTTGTTGCCACTCAGCTGTTAGCCGCAGATTTCAGCTTTAAGTGGACTTGAAGCGCACCAGTTGTACACTCGTTGTTTCTGTTGTACACTCCGGACACCGGGTTCCAGCTCTCAGCTGAGCAACCAACCAATACTTTTACTTCTAATATTTAAGTACATTTAATATCAGAAAATTAATTTTGATACTTAAGTACAGTAAATGTCAGGTTCTTTAAGACTTTTACTCAAGTAATAATTATAAAAGGTGACCAAAGTCATTTTCTGGTAAGATACATACATACTTTTGCTCAAGTATTGCTTTCAAGTACTTTACAGAAGACTCGTCGCAGGGGCGCTGTGCCAATCTCAGCTGACATAGGCAGAGTCACATCCTGGTCACGTCGCCAAAGACAAACACCCATTCCACATCCAATCCAATCCAATTTATTTATAAAGCACATTTAAAACCCAGGGGCCACATGGTTAGTGTAGTGGTTAGCACTCTGGTGGGTCCAAAAACATGCAATATAGGGATTGGGTAAATTGGACACTCTAAATTGACCAGTGTGAGAGTGGGTGGTTGTTTGTCTGTGCATGTGGCCCTGCGATGGACTATGTCAGCTGAGATTGGTACAGCCCCGACCCTCCTCCCCGTGGAGGATAAAGCGGTAGAAGACGGATGGACGGATTTACAACCCGAACCCCCCCGAGCTGCAGCCTCGTCTTTGGGACGACCAAGAGCAGCTGATCTTAGTGAAGGAGCGCAAAGCTGAAGTAAGTCAGGGAGGTGAGGCAGGGTGAGGCCGTCACTGAGGAGACGGAACACATTGTCGAAAAGCAGAAAAAAGCTGTAAAGAAATAAAAATAAATTAAACATGGCAGAGCTCCTGTCGGAAGGTCAAAATCTTCCCACATCCATCCTTGATTGTCATTCAGTCTGAATCACAGTGATGAGTTTTTTGAGGGCGATTGAGGGTCCCAACACTTTACGTCTGCCGGATCAACCTTTAATCCTGCTTAAAACTTGCAGTTTGACCTCGGCATTATCCACTTTGGTCTGTGGCTGGATATATACAGTAGGTGTCTTGCCCTGGTACACATCGGTATGTAGACCACAGGAGCCAACCGGCTCTATCATCAATCAACAGCCGCTCCATAGAACAGAAATGTGATAAAGTAGTCTTTTTTTTATGAATTCATCATAATCTGAATGTGCGTGTCCTCTTCTATGGACACCACCACCTACATCAGGGGTCTCGAACGCAAATGAGCATTTTATCTGGTCAGTAGTGGACCGATTTTCTTTTTTTCTATTATATTTTATATCATTTAAAAATAAAAGAATTTGTGTTGACATGGAACGATGTATAGTTTACAATAAAAATGTAGTTATGATGCTAAATTAATCTTAATAAAACAAACAATTAAAAAAAATTAAGTTAAGATTAAGTGGCAGGCCGAATGAAATCAACTGGAGGGCCTCATGTGGCTCATGGACCACGAGTTTGAGACCTCTGCCCTAAACCCTACACACTGGTCCTTTTAAAATAATGAGTTCCCTCAAGAGAAATCACTGAGCCACATTCCGCACAGAAGCAGACGATCCTGTGCCAATAAGAGCTGCACGGCATGAGGTATTGTTCTGCAGAAAAAACAGTTGAGACGCTGAAATATCTGTCCAACTTTTTAGAACGTTTTATAACGTCTGACAGCGCCATACTGTGCCCAAATGAAAGCCCTCCGACTTTAATCTTCACCATTATGAATTTCTGAGCAGCTCTGTAACTTAATGCTCATCTTTAAATCCCCAGTTGTCTGTCACTCTTGTTCATCATTGACGTCTCAGCTCTTTAACTCCCTCTTTTTGTCCCTATCAACACAGATAGGATCATTCCCCCATTTAATGAGCAAAGAAATGATGACCGAAAACAAAAGCTGTGGTGTCTGTGAACGTGGGAGAATGTGAGAGAGAGAGAGCGCGGGTGTGTCTGTGCGTACACAATAACGGCACATGGCACACAGAGAACGTGACAGGAGTATAAAAATGTCAACAAGCTCCAAGGTTTTCTTCAAATGTAATTAAAAAAAAAAAGATTTCTATGCGTGTAAACTTACTTTTCCTGTAGGGCAAACTGTCCATGTGGGTCTCCACTATAGATTCTGTAGGTGATAGCGTCCCTCTCACGATCCACTGCCTTAATAAGGAAACAGAGGAGACGGACACATAATTTAAAATAAATTATAATAATATTTCTTATAATTCTACCACTAGTGTCACTGCGCTGATCTCTAAACAGCAGTATTCTGCAGTTACCATGCGGGATGTGAAGCGATTGCGGTATTAAAAGGACAGCGGAGGAAAATCTTAAGTGTGGTTGTATGAGGTATAGCCACATAAACAGTGCTATTACGCTGTACACGCCCCTTATACCAAGAATCGAATGTATTTCCCATTTTTTCCTCACTATTCCACAGGACGTTCTACGTGGAACATTAAGTGTATAAACCAAAAAAAAAAATCAGGTTTTTAGCTCATGGAGACACAGGAGCAGCTGGTCTTCTGCTGCAAGTGTGTGTTATTTTGGTCGATTTGAAAGAAGGATTCCAAACACTGATGTCAAAAAACAACACATTTGGACTAAGTAACGTCAACTCTGTACGCTGTGAGGTTAAATAGTTTATTTTTAATATGGACTTTGGCGTGGGGAGAGAACAGTATTCAAAAGCATCACAAACTATAATTTCTGGTGGTAAAATCCTATATAATGGCGACGTGCCTTTTATTTGGATTTCTGTTAAAGCTGTAGTATGCAACTTTTAAATATAAACAAATGTCGATGACTTTAAAACCACGGTCAAATGAGGTCCTAATACACTGCGTTTCTAAATATAGCTGTGTTTAGCTCTCGTCCCCATGGGCGACAGTCCCACACTTAGTTTTACGCTCAAGGCTGTTGAAGGCAAGGAGGAAGCACAACAGCAACACAGCGCTAATAAAGCGAGGCGGTTGAGCCAACAGTTGAGAGTATGACTGAAAGCGCCAAGAAGCACCTACGGAAACATCCAGAAGTAGATTCTATTGCAAAAAATAAACCTGGATGTTTACTACTTTGACAGGATAAATTGCTTAGTGAGAATAGAGAGTGGAGGGTTATGGGTAGAGGTGCTGGCAATGTGGCGGTAATGACTTGGAATTGCACATGGGTGCGACAGATGTGTTTTACCTTGAGTCCCTCTGTGTCTCAGCCTCGCTCTCAGCAAAGGGAGGACACACTGACTTTGTGTCAGTCCCTCATACAACCACACTAATGGCGTGTTTCCACCAGCTCGCCTCGCCACGCCTCGGCACGGCACGGTTAAGTTGCGTTTCTGCTAGCGTGGTCCAAGCGCACTGAGTAGGTACTATGTGTGACGTCGTCAGACTGCCGGCCACTGATTGCTCAGAGTGTCGTCACAGGAAGAGACGTCCGACACAATCAAGTAGATCAGTTTAAAAGATTAACAATCCTAAAAATCTGGGTTAATCTCCAACAATAACCAAGGAGATGTCTAAAAACTCAATATTTAACAGAAGAGTGTGGTGTAAATGTCTAAAAACTCAATATTTAACAGAAAAGTGTGGTGTAAATGTCTAAAAACTCAATATTTAACAGAAGAGTGTGGTGTAAATGTCTAAAAATCTCAATATTTAACAGGCGAGTGTGGTGTAAATGTCTAAAATCTCAATATTTAACAGAAGAGTGTGGTGTAAATGTCTAAAATCTCAATATTTAACAGAAAAGTGTGGTGTAAATGTCTAAAATCTCAATATTTAACAGAAGAGTGTGGTGTAAATGTCTTCTCAATATTTAACAGAAAAGTGTGTGGTGTAAATGTCTAAAATCTCAATATTTAACAGAAAAGTGTGGTGTAAATGTCTAAAAATCTCAATATTTAACAGAAGAGTGTGGTGTAAATGTCTACAAACTCAATATTTAACAGAAGAGTGTGGTGTAAATGTCTACAAACTCAATATTTAACAGAAAAGTGTGGTGTAAATGTCTAAAAAATCTCAATTTTAACAGAAGAGTGTAAATGTCTAAAATCTCAATATTTAACAGAAAAGTGTGGTGTAAATGTCTAAAATCTCAATTTTTAACAGAAGAGTGTGGTGTAAATGTCTAAAAACTCAATATTTAACAGAAAAGTGTGGTGTAAATGTCTAAAAACTCAATATTTAACAGATGAGTCTGCTGTATTTAAGCATCACAAACCCTGCTGCTGTATTTCAGTCCAGTGACTGTGTCAGACGGAGTCATGGAGGAAGTACTCAACAAATATTTTAATGAACTGAGTCTAACGATTCAGTTACACTGAAAACAACTGCTTTACAAGTCACGAGTCACTCGTTTGTGTGTCGCATGTAAAACCAAGTCACCGCATAGTGGAAAAGAGCCATTATGGTGCTTTTCCATTATACAGTTCTAACACTACTCGTTGACCATTTCCTCCTCAACGTGGGCGGGATCATAATAGCACGGCTGCATGCTACTGCCTTGACAACATTTTATGCGGGACACAGACCAACTCGTGACGAATACAGCAGCTCGATTCGTTGTACTGAATCATTAGAATCAGTTCATTTAAAAGATTAGTTCAGTACTTCCTGCATGACCGGACTCCATCTGACACAGTCGCTGACCTGAAATACAGCTGAACGGGTTGTGATCCAGTGCTGTCACTAAATACACCAGATTCCTCTGTTAAATGTTAAGACTTTTGAAATGTCCTTGCTAAATGTTGGAGATTAACACATGTTTTTAGGGATTTTTAAGTCTTTTTTTTAACTGATCCACAGTTTATTATATTAGCTCAGCTTGCTAAAAAAAAGCACCAGGTACTATCACTAATGGAAATTCAGTAGAGTCGAGCTGAGCCCGAGTCCTGTTATGAATGAATAATGGAAAAAGGCCAGCTGCAATTCCTCAACACAATATTACAATGGTTGTACCAGTCAAAGCTCGACCAATCTAATTATTTAACAGGTTAACTAGTAATAGTTTCACTAGAGGTCATGAGTAGAAACAGAGAGCACGATGGTACCTGCAGGTTGAGCAGTGTAGCTCCAGTCCTCATGGCCTCGCTGACCTCCAGGCTGTACTGTTGCTGCGGGAAACGGGGAGGACTTTGGTTGTTTGGGGGCAAAACGTCAATGTAGACAGTGGTAATTGATGACCTAGAAAGAGAAGACAAGACAAGGGTGTGAGATGGACTGAGACAAATTGGACACACCGGGCAGTTGCAGTTAAAGGTGGTGGTAAAAGGTGGAAGCAGATGAATGGTGGAAAAGGAATGCGAGTAAGAAGAACCTCGTGAGGATAGCAGGTTTAAAAAAACAAAACAAAAACAGTGTCAGAGAAAGTGAGCGGTCTATTATTCAAGTTTAGAGTGGATGACTAGTGTTTGTTTCCCTTGCACTTCAAGCTGTGTTTAAGTAATCGATGAGAGTTTGAAGTCCACAGCAGTTTGAGTGGCACCCAGAGTGCTTTCTGGATCTTTGAGCATTTTTGGCGAACTTCTTTTTCCGTTGCAGTTACTAATTCATGCACCGGTTTGCTGCTGTTCCACTTAGAGAACATTTTGAATTAATTCAGTTGAAAGAAAGCACATCTTAGGATGTTATATCACCCTTTCAATGTGCCCCATATTATGCAGTTATTATACATGCTATTATCAAAAACCTTCAGAATCTCAAATATTCTTTTCAAAACCCTGAACCCTGCACCAGAACACATAAACTTTTAATAGAACAAATATTTTAAGGGCATGTACAAATACCCAGAGCTGCATGTACTGTAGGAGTGAATGTACATGGACTTCTATTAAATACTGTTATACAGCAAGAGCTGCTAAACCGACTGTGGATGATAGATTAATATGGAAATTACTTAACAGGTATGGAAAGTTGGAGAAAAGGCTTTAAAGCCAACAAACTGTAAAAAAAAAAAAAAGATGAATTAATTTGGAAGATGAAGTGAAAACACATTTTTGATTAATATCTGCGAGGGATTGTTATGCTTTGTAAAAGTCTTAATTGCCAGTCCTTCCCGTTCGACAAATAACACCGGCCATTTAATAAGGTGCACTCAGTGACATTTTTCAGTCAACGTCACCGTAATGACCTGAGATTGACGAAGCTGTTTATTTCCGGTGCCGTTAACAGCTTGTGTCCTTGTGTCAGTTTATCTTTCTGTAAAGATTTAATTACCTGGGTCGCAGTCGGCATTCTTCAGCCCTCCAGCAACTTGTCTGCCGCGCACACAATTGAGAGATAACGCAGTGCAGACAGCAAATTAAAGTCAGACTCAGCTGAGACGCAAAGTGACACCCGCTTTATCAAGGTCACATTAAGGGAAGTCGCTCCCAGAGACTGAGTGTGGACTCACAGATGAGTCAGAGGAGATTTTCTTTTTTGCCTTTTATAGCCTTTTACGACATATTTGTATAGGGATGCAACTATTAACCGGTTTCCCATGGTTGATAATGTCAGTTATTTAACCATAAAGGTGTTTCTGGTCTGGTTCTGGAGATTTTAGAGCAGTATCACCGCCCCTATAAACAACAGCAGCACAGTGAGGAAACTTTGACAAATGACAAGTTACTGCAGGTGGAACAAACAGTAAGTCTAAGCATTGTGCAGCAGCAACATCAGTTACACAGAACTTTGGTCACTACAGCATAGTAGGTGGCGGCAGGTGAACTACACCGTTAATGCTTGTTGCCATTCGACAATAAATAATAAATAAACAATGGACTTCGAGTTGCTTCATGAAACAGGAAAAGGAGCGTTGTAATGCATTCTCCAAAATACCACTCGAAAACATGAAACTATGGTTTAATGAACCGCGGAGCCACTGTGGAGTTTCTGCTTTACTTTACATAAAGTTTGCTTTTGAAAATCCACATGTGCTCACTGTACTCAATTAAACGCCAGGATTCTCCAATAAGAAAAAAAAAAAAGAGTGGAATGCTTGAGGGCTTTTACTTTGAAACAGGAACAGGACATGCTGTGTTTGGGACGTATGAGGCAGATATAGAAGACGAAACTGTGAATAAAGTTCATTTTCACGGTATAAAACTTCTCCCTCTATGCAAATGACTGCACCTGACTGTGTGGTGTGGAAAACCAGACTGCAGTGCACTGTGAAGACTGCCAAGTGCATCATCCCTGCCCCTCTATCCATGACTTGTGCTCCTCCAGGACTCGAAAGAGGGCAGGGAACATCCTAAAGGACCCAACTCAGCCCGCACACAGTCTCTTTTGAGAGAGAGCTCTCCAGAGCAGGACTAAGTCACCCTACTGAACCCTACTGAACTGTTAACTGGCACAATTTGTGCGCTATCTTGCCCCATTATTGTATATTTGTATATTCTGCATTAACATCTTCCCACTATTTCTTAATCACATGTTTGTGAGAGAATTCCTTGTGTCTATGTACTTGATTCCGATCTCGCTGTGAGCTTGCAGGAAAAAACAGACTCGAGGTCCATCACCGAAAAGAACGTGTGTGAAAATCTCATTAGTTAATGGGATTAAAAGAGAGACGTACCAAGGCAGTAACACGCCACATTCACTCATCCGGAATCTGGCGTAACTCTTTCTAAATACAAACTGTATGTAGCGATCTGCCAAATGAGTGAATTCAAATGATCAATCCACCATAGCATTGCAGTTCATACCCTTTAACACAAAGTTGCTCTGAAATATTCATGGTGTTACCTATTCGTGGTGTTTTCTAGAACATTTTGCGACGGCCACTTTAAAATGAAAGTGCTTTGAGTTTGACTGGTATTTGGCTGCACAGCGTGGCTGCACAGTGAGGTGTGTGCAACTTTACGCGTATTGAATTATTTTCACTCCGCCTCAAAGAGAGAGGAAAAGTATTGATGGGGTCAACGCGAGCCGACTTGAAAAACACAGGAAAGAAATCCTCAAACATTATGGTTTTAACAGTCAAGTCCTGCAACCTGGTCTCAATCAACCTGCACATTTTGTAAATGAACAGTGTACATGTAAATTGTTGAGGGTTTTTCAAACCCTGGAAATGATGATCTTCTCAAGTGTCTTGTTTTGTCCAAAAACCAAAATGATTGAGTTGTAATGATTTCTTTGTTTTAGGAGCAAAGAAACCAGAACATGTTCATATTTGAGGAACCTGAACATTCTGAAAACTTGTTTTAATTCTTTTAAATATATAACACCAGCATGAATTGGGTTGAATGAAGGCTGTTGTCAAAGAACCTTTAAATGCTGCCGCGTGGCGGTGTTAAGCATGGAGAGCTGTGAAAAATTGTTGTACTAGTCAATCTAACTATTGAACAGGTTAACTAGTAGTAGAAGTAACTAATACATTGTTTCACTTGCCAAGATGATCAGTACCATGGACAGTTACACGGACTCTGTGACATAGACCATTGTTTGTTCTAGTTACATTATACAGGATATATATATATAATATAATATATATATATACATATATAGACATATATGTATATATATATATAGACATATATATATATATACATGTATATATACATGTATATATATTATGAATCATTGTGTATTTTCTGGGTGGCTAACCGTACTTTTAATTAACAAGTGAAGGGTAACACGGCAGACAAGTGGCTAGCAATGTTGCCTCACAGCAAGAAGGTCAGCGGTTTCGAATCCCACTTTGGTACCTACGTCAGCTGGGCTTCCAACCCCACCATGACCTTCATGCTTAGGATCAAACACATTGTTCTGTTCACATTGCCCACTGCTGGACTACACACTAACAAGTTTAGAGCGTCTGATTCTTGGCATCTCCAACATCTACTGGGGAAGTTTCAGCTGAAAATATGTGAAGACGTGCTGGTCCAAGATGGCGGCCTCAGTAGTGAAGACCCGCCCCTGATAATCCTGTAAATATAGGGCTCGTTGCTGGTAATTGAAACCATTCAGATATTCAGGCGGTTGTACAAATTGTAAAACCCTGAGTATAATTATTTTATATTCTGCCAATTGGAAATGATTTCACCTAAATCTTTCACACCGGACCTTAAATGCACCATGTCTCCGGGTAGGAAGCACAAACACTCAGTTTGTGCGCCCACTTGGCAGGATCTCAGAGAGGGAGTGAAGGGAGAGATTAGCTCCATTCAAACTGAATCATCGATCAGAAAAGCCATGGAAACTGTTTATGCTCACCACAATAAATAAATGAAGTGACAAAGGCTGGACAAATGTATGCTGCCAGAGAGAGTGAAAGCCAGTGTTTTATTAAAACTATTCAGATGGAATTATTGATGAGAACCCACTGCAGCGCTCTCCCTCTCTCTCTTCTCAACTCCATTTTTCAATTCCATAACGATGGTAAACAACAAAACATGGGACCCTCAAATTGGACAACATATACGTCCCCTTTACCTAGCAGCCACTAGGAGTGAAATATTCAAAAACATGCTCCATGTTTTCATGCATTCATTTTTTAATTGCTCTGTAATTGCTCATGCGTGTTTTGGTCATGTTTCTCTCTTTTAAAGTGCCTTCTTTTTTTCTGTTTTTACACCGGTCTTGCTGCTATATTTTGTTATCTTATGTTAATTTATACATAGTCATAGTTTCTGAAAAAAATGTAAACAACAGTTCTTATTCTTATTTTATTGTTAATATTTCTATTTTCTCTTTTAAAATTGTTACTTATATATTTGTATTTTGCACCAAGGGAGTGGCACCCAAATTTCGTTGTCCACAAAATAACGACAATAAAGGCTATTCTGATTCTGATTCTGATTCTGATTTTGATGTTTATCTTCGACGATGGCTCACATACAATATGTGAAATTAAAACACTGGAGCTTGAGACTTCCAAGGGACATTAGACGCATCATAGTGTTGCTGTAAATTGACCTGCTGAAGCATCAAAGTACTGCAGATTTTTGGACTGATCTTGGTCACTTTGTGAAAGTAAAGAGACATAATATCGCTTTTGCTATTGAGTAGTAATTAGTGCTGAACAAACAAATAAAACATCGAATTGCAATTAATCGCGTTAATTTACCTGTGCAGTATCTTACCCTAAGTGCAAATGTATGCTTGATCTTACACTTGCTCGCCTCTCTGTCATGGTGCCTTCTTCTGTCTTATACCTCTTGATGTGAGTAAATGAGTTCTCTATAAACATTCTGGGGTCCATCAATGCACATCTAATCTGAATGAAACATCCACACACAGCGTGCAACCAAAACTCTCCGGGTATATTTTGGGTCCTGACCCATAATTTTAACAAATCCGGTGAACGAGACAGCCATTGATTTGTTTCGCGCGCTGGGTTTTCCGCGGGGATCAGGGGAAATTTCGGGACAATCTGTGAGCCAATCACTAGAACCACCTTCAATCTGCAATGGCTCACATTCGCTATTGATTTGGCAGCCCGTGCTGGCACCAGGTGCCAGATGGGAGAGGATTCCAGCTTTTATGACACCTGACAAATACTGCAGAAAAGAGCAATTTACTACAACAGACACAGCTTAAAAAAAAATAAAAAAAATGGTATAATTTAATACAGACATGCAAACCGTTGCAATAACGGCTTAAGTAGCAATAATTTGCTTGGTTAAACTGGACTGATTTATGAGAGAATACATGTTGGTACGCCTTGGTTACAACCCACCTGTCGAATGTTGGAAGAAATTTCATTTTGTGACTTCATAAAGCTTTGACGATCGCATCGCTGCCATCACTGAGCATCAATGGCTGACTATCGTCCAGGTTTCTTGGCTTTTTTTGTAACAATCTGTTGATGAATCATATTTGATCAGGGTGAAGGAGGAGTAGAAGCTTTCTGATTCTTATTCATTCTGCTAAATTAGTAGGATGTTCCTCTTTTTCAATCTGATAATTACTCTTTAATTGTATTGCAAGCCAATAATTCAGCAATCTGGACAGAATTACAGATATAGTTTGAACAAAGAGTTGGTATGAAAAGGAGACACAATATTTGTGGACCTATATTTTAAAGGTCAGGTAGGAAAACAGTTTTAAATCAATGATTGCATGGCCTTTCAGCATTATGGGATTCAAATGAGGGAGAACTAGACCCCTGTGTTGATGAAGCTCCACTCGGTTTCTTAATAGCAGTGTGTAAAATTAAGTTTGAATCTAGGGAGACGGAACTCCCAGGAAATCCAATCAGTTCCCGTCAATTTCCTGTTATTAAATTTGCCAGGAAACAGGAAAAAATACATGTATCAGCGAAATGAGAATACAATTTGTATTGTCAATGAGACTTCCTGGAGGTCACTGAATGCATCATGACGGTCAGTGATGCTAGAGGCCTGTCAGTCATCTGCGGGCCGTGTGATTGGCAGGTTAATTACGGGAGAAAACTGAGTGTACAACAGGCAGTTGTAGGACTTTGAGGGATTTTGGACAAATAGTGTGTAGATTGAGAGTGTTTTGATAAGAGCATCAAAGGAGAGGCTGAGAGGGACATTTTCATCGATATAGTACAAAACAAGTCTCTACAGGACCTAGAACATCAGAACATCAGAACATCTCAGGCCAACAAGAAAGTGAAGGGAACTTCCTCAAGCTAACGGAAAAGGGACATTGTGCAGGATGTTGACACATGCTGCCGTGATTTCCTGGGATTCCTGGGACATTTGTCTCCTTTCCTGCGATTTATTACGTCGCATTTTCAGGAAAAAAAAAAAATCTTCATACCTCGTTTAGATCATGAGTCACCCAGTGACAAAAGCAACAACGCACTAGTAAAACGAGACAACTGCAAACAGGTTAGAGCCATACGGTTCTCAAACTGTGGTACATGTGCCACCAGAGGTACGTGAGCTGGTGGTACTTGAAGGACAATCAGAAATACTGTTCTACTGTATATACCAGGGTATGTGATCAGACTGGAGCTGAGGAATTTTGACTGTAGAATATATAGAAAATTAAACAAATAACAAATCCTCATGTGGACGATAAAGCGGCTGACGATGAATGGATGAATGACGATCACCTTCATCTAATTTCCAGTGTAGTGAAGTATATGTGAGGAAAAGGAGGATGGTGAGAGAGCAAATGATCTTATTGAGAAGAAGTCTGCCTCCTGACTTTGCTCAGTCTCTTGACACCGTTGTATTTAAACGTTAGAGTATGACTGAAAACACAAATAGCGTACCACAAAAGTTTCCACACAAAGTTAATTCTCCCGGTTATTTAGCACTTTGACTTTATAAACACACCGTCCCTGCTCTGCTGCTGTGTACACACAATGCTCTCCCAGTCAGGTCTGATAGTATTGCTTGACAGAGCCTTTTTTTTTTTTTAGATGAAGGACACAGAATACATATGTTACATTGTTTCTGTTATAATAATAACATAAACAACATCTGCATTTCTCTGACTAAATATGAATTTATTTATATTAATTATATGAAATGTGCTTGTTTTATCTTCTGTCTGCAACAACACCACAACACAAACTTCACAGAGTGTGTTTAGAGTACGAGCTAACAGCAGCACAGTGGCACTGTAACTCAGTGTGTGGGTCTTTTGTTTCCACTGATGTCATTTTCTCACATTTGTTTTTTTTTTGTTCCTGTTTTTTTTTTAATGTTTGATGACATGAAACAAGATGATGAAAAACTGTATCAGACGACACTAATGTCTATTGATGCATGTTGTACTCTCTGCAACCTGCGCGAGCACATGGCACGTTCCCACTGAGTCCCTGCTCTGTGATGTTGTTTTGAGTAAATCCGAGGCGCGGCATCGCAAAAAGAAGAAAAAAAGAGAGGGCAAAAAAAAAAACAACAACTAAAGGAATCAAACATGCTGCCAGTGCAGCTGTTACTTCAATCTGTGGAGCGGTGGTAGTTTGACTGTGTTCCAGTGAGTGAACAGCTCGATGGCTGGATTTGCCTCTGTTCATGTTGCAATTCCTAAATCCAAAAATTCACAAAATCTGTGCCAGACTACGGCCATACAAAATCAATATGCACTCGAGTTTACACAGTTTTAGAAGCAGCTGCTTTCCCATGAAAGATCCCCAGTTGGGGAGTCGTTCAAAGTTGGCGGTTGCTTATTGATTTTATCCGTGAAGAAGAGATGAAGGGCAGTGGGGAAATGGGAAAAAATGAGGCAGAGGAGAAGGAAAATATCACCTTACAAGAGCAGAGTGCGTTTTATTTTTCTCTCTCTCTCTCTCTCACATCTGCGGCATTTATCCTTGATCAACACATGTACACTATATGATTTTCTTTATGTTCCTCGAGTCGAGAGCAACTACTTGTGTGGCACCCTCTCATTTCTTTTCACTCTGCTACTTCTCCCACTTACATTCTATCCATTTTCCTCCTCTCAAAAAAATATAATGTCATGATGATATACATATAAAAAAAGAAAAACACCTCACCTGGAAATGGTGAATAGATGGAGAAAAGGATGGAGAGAGAGAGAGAGAGGCAGTGGCGAGTATGACCAGGTGTGAAAAACTGATGACATTTCATACCTCAGAGGAACAGAGTGATGAAGCAGCTGGAAAGAGAAACACTTACCTCCTGTGAGGTTCAGGTCCATTGTCCATGGCCTCGACTGTCAGGGCGTAGCTCCGCCCCACAGCGAGCTCCACACCTGGTGCCACGCTAATGAGCCCCGTGCTGTGAAAAGAGTTATTAATATAACATGACTGCACTTAATCTGTGCCGCACTAATTAAAAAAATGACAGCATGTGTCGCAAGTTTTAAAGAGGTTTAAAAGAGTTTTAAAATGAAGTATTGCTTAAAGATCCAGTGTGTACCATTTAGTATATACAGTATATATATATATATATGTACATATATACATATATATATATATGTATATATATACAGTCTGAATGAAAAAGACTTGCTACAAAGAAGAATGACCTCCATTTGTTACAATCTGCAGTCTCACCACTAGATGTCACTAATTCAAACTCAAAAGACCTTTTAATATTATGTCTCAGCTACAACTTATAATTGAACTTGTTTTTCTATGCAAATCACTTTACCATGTTGAGAAACCCACAACTTTTATGGGCATTTCTGTTATTTTTTCTAACTGTGATTGATACCGACTGCGCTGTGAAACATCTATACCCACTTAATTTTCCCATCTTTTAAGAATATACAGTATATTCCGTTTTAACTTGGCGTAAGTCAATAAAACATCACTTTTGTAACATTAATATTATGTTACGCTATGTGTCCAGGAAACTAAGCCTTTTCTCTCAATTGACAAGTGAACCACAGTCAACTACAATCTATTGATCTATGATCTTTGCTGCTTACGTAGCAACAAGACTCCAGGCAGTGAAACCAGGAAATAGTCCGACAAGTAAACAAGTAGTTTTTGTGCAGATGAATCAAATTACGTAAGAGAAGCAGCACATTAACTTTCTCAAAAAACGATGTATTCAGGTACAACCTGTCTAAGCTCGTCCTATCATTAAACTAAACTAAAAATAAAATGTGAGCATTGTGACAGTGTTCCCCAAACTTTGGGATGTGGGGACCCACTTTTTTAAAGATGGCAAACTACTGTGACCCAAATCACAACTTCATAAATTGAGAACATTTGTGTAAATTATAGTGACAGCCATATATATTACTGTTAATATACTAATATTACTCTTAATGTTACTTAAAACATATACGCAGAAATCCCGACCCAGTCTTTGTGTATCTTGTCGTAAAATCAAACACTTCAAAAACTCAATTCTGAAGTATTTCATGTCATTTTTAAATAAATACCATACAATATACGTGATATAATTACCTGTTTCCAATAAGAAAGTGTCCCTGGGAACCAGCTACGATGCGGTAGGTGACGTCACCATTGGGACCCGCATCAGCATCTCTTGCCGACAACTGGGGGAAAAAAAACAGACATCAATCACGTCTCTAAATTCAGTTCACATTATGTGCAATCCTGGCTAATACGACACATTTCATTAGTGCAATGAATAGGAGCGTGTTTACCTGCAACACAGTTTCTCCGGGCATCATATCCGTAAACAGGTTGACGTTATAGGAGACGTTGGCGAAAGTCGGCGTGTTGTCGTTGGCATCCAGCACCGCTATCGCCACAGTAACCGGAAAGCTCTGCTGGACTCCGTCTGATGCTAAAAGCTGGAGACAGACAGAGACACGGGAAATACTGAATTCTGCACTTGTTTATTCTTTTAATTGGCAGATGCAACACTTCAAATAATTCCTGCAGAAAATGTTGCACTCAGCTCAGCCACCAAAAAGCCACCTCTTTTTTTTAAAAAATCCTGAGGTGGGTGGACTGTGTGCTCAGCAAGTCCTTGACATCTTGATAATGTCGTGTTTGTTTCCATGTTTCTTTTGAGGGGGAATTGCTCTGTACATGTTCAATCTAAATCCCTGCTCTGGGTTTATTTTTATGTTCTCGTGGGTGCAAGCTTTAAAGTCTTGAAAATCTTGTGAGCTAATCTGTCACGGCTGCCAGCCATGTACTTTACATTTTACCTACACAGTGCTCACAATTGACTGTCTCATGTATTTGACTCTACCTTCATTTCATTGCATTACAATACAGTGCTGTGCTAAAGTTTTAGGCAGGTGCGTAGGAATGCTTTCATAAATACGAATTGTAATTGTATTTCGAAGAAACATCGAAATCAAATCAAAGTAAAGTTGTGCGCGTTTTTTGAAGGAACTGGTTGAGTAGGTTGTTCCGAACGTCTTGGAGAACTAACCACATATATATGTATATATATATACATATACATATTTACACATATATATATATATACACATATATACATATATATATACATACATATACATATATATATATATATATATATTAATCATTCAGCTAACTATAATCCTGTGGCTGTATATGCATATCCTAAGCGAGATGGACTGAAGGGAGCCAGGTTGGACTAACTTCTAAAAGTATGCATTATTTGATTAAAGTTGTTCTTTGCACTTCACTACGTAACTTTGTTAGTGCTAGAAAAGTTGTAGCTGGGTTTCCTCACATTATTGTTGTGAGGAAACACAAAGGAAACAATAGGAAGACATAGACATTCACTGTGTTTGGTGTGAATGCGCTAAAAGACCTTGACATACACCTATAGAGCAAAGCAAGTGTTTGTTTGTGCTTTAACTCTTTGCAGATTCCATCATCACATCTCGCATTTTCATTTGAAATGACTTTGCACTTCCTCCACTCACGGCAGTTCATCCCAAACTGTGCTTCTGTATGTCACAACTCTCACACAGTGCATATCCAAGTGCTCATGAACACGGGTCCCTTCACTGATACCAATTTTCCCCCACGAGCTCATCTCCCCCGAACAGATCATCGACTATGTCTAATAGCTGACTCACTCCGTGGTTTCTTTGAGTTTAATTTCTCCCGCAAGACGCTCATGATGATTACTGTACGCGTCTGCCTTTTCAATCAATACGCCAGGGCCTCTGCGTTTTCCATCTTTAATGTTCTTTAAACGGCTCGGGCAACGTGCTGACCGGGCCAAACTGCTCTGCGGAGTGGCGGTGCCGTACATCATGTGGTGCGGAGCTGCGCACACAGTGCAAGATTGGTTGGTATTGTGTTACAGTTTGTCATGGATTTGGTTGGGTTTCAAGGAAAACGTTACAGTTCTTTCGGTGGTGGTAATTTAGTAAGGTTTCCAAAAAACACAATTTCCATAGAAAGGTCAAAACCTTCTGGCCCGATCGCATGTGTAGAATGAAACAGGATTCTGTGTGTAGTTACTTCCTCTATTGTAAGGTTCTGTCATTGCTGTGAAGAGCAACATCTGCGGCGGTGATGATTTCCCCTGCCATGTACAAAAGAAAGAACCATTTTATTTTTTATTTTTTTTGTCTTGTTTTCTTCCCTGTCGAGATCCCCGCACAGCAGTACCTCAAATCAGCTCCAGGATAAACATTTTGTCAGCGTGCGCGTTCACAGTTTGGAGGAGGGGCAGGGGGAACAGAACCTGACGAGGGAACAGAGTTTGGTCTGCCATAGGCTTTGTGCCAAGTTGTTTGCTTCAGGAACAGTAAAACCCCCGGCTTACGCGCGCAAAATCGTCCCGTGTTTTGAGTATCAAACAACTTGTTTCCGTCTCTTTGTGCCCTACCAACAAAGACACTGCTTAATAAGATGGCACTAAAAAAAAAAAAACAGCGTAAGAAAATTGGACTGGAGGACGACAAGGAGACAGACGACACAAAAGTTTGATAGAGAGATGTATAGAACGAGGGATTTACGTAAAGTCAGCTTAATATAGGGAAGGCCATACTTTTACGTCATTTCACTTCACTTATCTGTACTTGTAATAGTACTTACATTATTTAAAATGATGGTTAACTTCCTGTTTCCCATTTTTTTTTGCAAAAAAATCAAAATAAAGTGTCATGCTTGCATGGAACCAAAGCTGATTTTCTGAATTGGATGCACTAATGCACTGAGGCATGGATCCAAGCACTGGCTTAGGTGCCGTTTACAACAAGTCAGTCACTCATAAAAGCTGTTCCAATATGAAATTAGATCAGTATACACAAACGGATTTACCTTGTGTAGATTTAATGCACAGCTCTTTCCTTCATTGTGTCCTTTATTCTGTGTTTTTATCTTCTCATAGAATCATCAGCATACTCATGTGTCTGCCTGTAATCCTTTGAGTTCCAGAACAGAACTATATGTGGAGAGATCAAGCCATCTAAGCCTCCCACACAAGCAATGTACTGTACATATAAATGCCAAGACTCGAGAGTACCGTGAATGTATAGGAGTCTTGGGTCTCTCTGTCCAGTGGCTGCACCAAGGTGAGGTATCTTCTGATTCCGGTAGCAGACACAGAGAAAACATTAGAGTAGCTGTCCAAAGAGAACTGGAGCTGGGGATCCTTTGTCTGTTGGATAAAAAAAAAAAGGAGAGAGATGTTAAGAGGTGAAGGGAAGCAACACAACTGAAAAGGATAGTTTTGGGAAATGTGGTTGTCATGAGGCACTGACACATATGCCGTGTTTGGTACAGTACGGTACTGTTTGGAATGGTAAAGCCCTGGGTCAGGCTCACATTTCCACTGAGAACAATGCCTTTACTTGGTAGGTGAGGCGCGGTCCGCCCGGTGGCCGGGCGTGGCGTGACGTCGTACCTCGACTTCCATGTGACATTTACACCGGTCGCAGGGGAGTGACAGCTGTCAGTCGCCTAATCAGCTGACTGTCATGGGTGGAGCCAGTTTAGCTCTACCCTTATCATATCATTTATCCCGGTTCCCCAAGGGAAGGGTGCCAAAAAATGGAACGGTAGGAGGCTATTTGGTACTATTCCTAATGGGACGCGCACCGTACCAAACCAAACTGTTCCGCTCAGTGGAAACACGGCTTTACTTGACGCTGATTGCGGTGTGTGCACCACCAGACTCTTCACGCAGGTGGAATGACCTATCAAGCCCTACCAGAACAGGGTACTCTTCCAAGAGCATCTTCTGTCCTAGCCCTTACCCCTACCCCTCTCCCTTGCATCCACCTCGGCACTCTCACCCTCTATCAGTCCACTGTTCCTATCTCGTGGAGTTCTTTCAAAGACTTCTTCCGTGTAGCTTATTCCTCTCTTGTAGCGTCTGCTAAATGCTTCTACTTGAAATACAGATACCGTTCTCATCGAAAACATAGCTGCCACTAAACATAAGGCTCACCTATTCAAATCTACACCCACCTGAGTTTATGATATCTTAAAAACACGTTTGCTACTTTAGCATGCCACTCGACAGCATGTTGAAGTTTTCAAACTGCTTACTCTCTTGCACCAAAGTCCATAGAGAAAATCAGCATTTTTTTTATGGTGATGTGGTGTAAAAATTGCTGATTTTCTTTTTAGGATTTCGGTGCAGGGGGTTAGCGGTTTACAAAGTGACATAAACCTCAGCTTCCAGTCAGAAAAAAGCTGACTAACACATTCTTAAGATATCAAAGACCTTTGCTGGAGAAGATTTTAATCAAGTGAGCATTTGTTAAGCAGCTAAAATCAGCTTAACTTTTTCAGTGGTAACGCACTTCCATGGTTTTCGGACGCTGGGTGTACGCACTGCACAACGCATTACCGGCACCTCATTCAACCACATTTCAAAAAACCTGAACTATCCTTTTAAGACAACAAAGATTGGGCAATAAACTATAGCCATGTGTTGGTTTCTATCCAAGGAGAGTTTAAAAAAAGTATTACATTTCAAACTAAAGAGTGGAGAGACTGATAATTCCATATTTAAAATAACTAAGAGCAAAACGTGGGTGTGTAAAAAAAGGGAGACTGTGATGGAGAGGCAATTCTCATCCAAGTCCTCCTCCGATATTACCCACACAGGCACTTTCTCTGTGTCTATGGTGTGCGTGTGTGTGTGTGTGTGCGGGAGCTCCCATTCCAGATAAGGCTGGCTCAGCAGGGTGGGGGAGGGTGGCTGATAATATTGTTGATGTAGCTAGTGTGGATATTGAGTCATAAATAAACACAAGCGCACGCTCGCTTTCCCATTCTTGTATGCACACACATAAATAAAGGTGATGGACGGCACATAAAAGCAATTAGGACTAATCATGATTGTTGTACTTAATGCGGGAGGAAGGACCAGGGTTAGCAATATTTAAAATAACTCAATGCATATCAATCACCGCGGGCGTGTACACCCGTGTCTTGGAAACGCACAGAAACACACATTATCCCCACTAAATTCTAACATTCTCCGCTGCCAGGTTCTTTGAGAAAGCCATGAACCGGAGCTAGTTTTTTTATAGTCAAAATGACTTTAAGCTCTTGAGAACGTATCAGCAATTACTGTGTTGGAGCACTGTACATTCTTATATTATCAGTGAGAGGCAGTGTGAGAGGGAAGGTCCACTGTGGAGAACCAGGAATTAGACAGAACACTTCACACAACACAAGCAGGGCTACATCCATACACTTTCAACACATTCGGATAAAAACAATGGGTACACGGAAGTATCAATGTGCACCTTAAAGGGTACAAATGGCTGTCAGTGGGCGTGTACCTTTTTGGGGGCGTGAAGTAAAAGAAGTACCTTCACAATACAATGGTACAGAATTTCTTTTACAATTTACAACAATTACATTTTGACCAATTATTTGCATGAATGAGAAGCTAAGTCATGTGGTAAAATTGCATTAATACACATAAAATGTGCAGTGGTAATGGATATAAGTTTTCGTTTTTACCTTTTAAAACCAATATATGCACCTGGTGAAAATGGTTTAACTTTGTTTCTTCTCTTGTTTTAATTCTCTTAGTACTTTCTGATCATCAAAAGGAACAGTACTGTACATTCAGGTACTGAAATGTACTTGTCTCATAGCCTTATCTTTGAGTGTGCAGGAAGCTGATTTGCTTAGTTTAAGAGAGTACAACTACCACGGAACAACAACAGTGACAAGTAAAATCAAGGATTTCAGGTCAGGTCACTGCTGATAAGAACCAATCAGAAAGTGAATGAGGGTAATTGCCATTTCCAACGGTCTCCATTATTGCCCTTTCAGACTTAAACACTGTAGCTTTCAAAATGGAAACGGAGCCAGCAGCGTTTTTAGATGTCTGTTTTTCGGACAGTAAAAAGCAAGGGTAAGTTTAGTGCATGAGGAGTATAGACATTTCATATTTTAACAAAAACAGAGCAGTATGGATGTAGCCCGAGACTCCACGCAGAGACAAGGCAGAACAAATATGATGCAAACATCAGTGCAGAATTTGACAGGAGGTTTAACTCAGTGCTTCTTTTCTTTAAAGCCAAAATAGGAAGAAGCAAAGTAATAAGGTAGTTTGACTTAGAAAAGTTAAACTGCTGCCTTAAGAACAAGCGCAGACAACTTGAAGCATATAGCTTTGTTAGTTCTTGTTCAGTTGAAATAATGATTCATGAAATTTAGTTGAAATTCTCATATATATTATATTATATGTATATATATGTATATATATATATATATACATATATACATATATATGTATATATATATATATTTTCTCTGAAAATATATATATATTTTTCTCTGACGAGTAGAAATGTGGTGCAATGGATGCAGCCGGTTGTTTTAGATGCGGCAGACGTCACTTTAGCTACACTAGCCACTCTCGCTACATTGTCAGCCACGGTGGACAGAATCAGACCCCGCCCCCTGTGAAGCACTGACTGTCATTAAGCATGAGAGAATGGGGAAGCTTGAGCAGATCTTTCCACAGAAGCGTGTCACATGACCACCAAACACTGGTCAGTGAGTCAAAGCACTCAGCTGATACATACAGGCGTCTTATTGGCTGGTAGCTATAAATGGAGAGCGGAGGCAAAAGAAAACAAAATATGTAAATGACAAAGAAAATAATGTATCCTTACTGCATCCCTTTGCATTCGATCTAAACTCATTTATTAGCACAAAACCAAAGAATGTAACATTGAAGCAACTTAAAGCGATTGTGTTCTCTGTATTTATGGAATTGCTGCTGTGCTATAATTTCATTTGCCAGTCACAAAGTAATTCACATGTACAGCGACAGTTACGATGTATAAATCAGCTTTCATTCTCACCTCCTCCACATCATTATCCAGAGCTATGATGGTCAGTGGTGCCGACAGGTCGACATTGGTCGCTATGGTGGTTCCCACTGGTGATGCCTCGCTGACATAACCATGGTAACTTGATTCCAGGAAGTAGGGTGCCTGGTTGTTTTCATCCAGGACTTCGATTTGGAGGTTGGCAAAAGCTGGCAGTGGGTGGCCATTGTTCTGTTCAGCCTGAAAGGAAGAGAGAACAATTATCGTTCAGTTTGGCAGCGACACTTCACTTTCTGCTCCCTGGTGGTCATCAATCCTCCTGCTAAGGTCTTATTTAATGACAACATTTCACACAATAAATGTTAAATGGCGCTCAGGAGAGCTCTTAGCTTTGATAATGGTAATAAAATAAGGCCAGCTACAGTGGCTTGGGTTTATTTCAAAACAAAGTGCAGGGCAATTGGATCATGGGGTGGAGTTGTCAGCCTGATTTTTCTTAGCTCAGTTGGTCAAGCCTTGAAAGGCTGTACTCAAAATAATGGTTTAGAGACAAATAATACAAGAAAATATAAACCTTTAGTGTAAAAGACATCCTTTTTGCCTTTTGACTGATTGCGAATTAGACCATTTGGTTTAAAAATGATCACATGTACTGTCCTTGGAACGTGAAAGAAATGAAGCGCTTCAGGGGATCAAAATGTCTTTTGCTTGAAGCTGCTCTATGGATAGAAGTACTTACTCCAAGGCATTCTCTGTGAGCCAATTTAAATGCCCTTATTGTCGCAGCATGGTTTTGTGGACCTAAAAACAAACTTGTGTTGGAGTGAAGCCTTTGTCAAAAAACGTCAGTGAATTAAGCTCAGCCAGAAAACAAGTGTAGAGTCTGTTTGCTGCTCTTATTGTCATCGACTCACTGCTTTATCATTCAAGTGCATTTCTTCCTAGATGTTTTACGTGGGATCCAACAGCCACACCGAAAAACTAAACTATACTAAACCCCGCCACTAGAGGGATCAATGGGCAGGGTTGTGTCAGGAATGGCATCCAACATTTGCTAAATCAAATATGTTGATCACTGTAAATACTCTAAAGAAGATTGATCTAAACAAACTGCTTTTAACCATAAAAGCAAAATGAAGGTAAACAAAAATAATTTGTAGTAATTCTAATACTTAGGAGCAGGGGTGTCAAACTTATTTCCAAACCTGTGTCCAAGTCCAGGGACAGACAAGGTAAAATATTGTAGGAATCAGAATAAAGCAAGTTTATAGATGAAATAAAACCAATCAGAGATCAAATTTGAAATCAAAGACTTAAAATCTTCAAATAAGATTGATTGATTTACCCATAGAATAGCCTAAGAGGGGCTAAACATTGTCATTGGACAACTATTTTAAAGTTATATACACAACAGTTGGAGTACTCACTAAAGTATGAATGTAGAAGAGAGGTAAATTCAATGAGGTAAATCATTTACACATGATTTTCCATTGAAATCAACAGTGAAGTAATGCAATTTCCAATCCGTCTCACCTGATTTCCTCTGCTGTATTTCAGTAGAGCTGCACATACCGGCCCATAGTCACATAATATCTTAGTGTTTCTGTGTTTTCAAAGTCCACATTTGATTTATTTTAAAAGGAGGTAACTTGATGTTTGGCACTAATAAGGGTGGAATCTGTTTGACATGTGTGCTTTAGAGTTTACGTGGGTAGAATACTTATAAACGAGAGAGGGAGAGTAAAAAAAAGGGAAATCTAGTTAAACCTCATCTGTTTGCAGCTCCGCTGTTCCTCACCTTGATAACCAGGTCAAATCTGCGGTGGAGCTCTCTGTCGACGGGCTTCAGCAGCAGGAGCTCTGCGCTGGTTCTGTTCAGGATGAAATATTCTGCGTACGACTGAGGTTTGCCTGAGAGGAAGCAGGCAACACATCGGCAAAGAAAAAAAAAAGAAAAGAAATAAGACAATGAAAGAGAAAAGAGGCAGGCATGGCCAATGTTTTCCCAGTGTCCTAATCTCAAGAAACACAAATGCACACTTCAGAAAAGTGCCGTGTTGCTGCTCAACACACAGCCCTTGATTTCCCTGCTGAGTAATGTAGCATTGTGTGCGAGTGTGTGCGCACGCTGGCAGATTTGTGTGTGTGTGTGTGTGTGTGTCCGCGCCTGAATGACTACATTGTGTATTCCATTCATAACAGTCACTTCTCAAAATCAATAGTGTTGTCCGACATGACTGCAATAACATTTTTCTTTGCTCTTGATAGACTGAAGGGGAGGAAACTGGCCACTTAAAGCTGCAGCAGGCAGGACCACTGGGAACGTAGGTGAAGGCTGACTTTCATCCACTCTGAAGTGACTGTAGGTGGGAACGTGAGAGTGGATGGTTGTTTATCGGTGTGTGTATTGGCCCCTGCGGCGTACCCTGTGTCAGCTGAGACCCTCATGTGGAGGATAAAGCGGTAGAAGATGGATGGATGGACACCGGAAAGCAGAGAATTAGAGCTTTGAGCTCATATACTTCACCAGCGCGTCACGTTTGTGACGTCAGCCTCTCCGTACCATATATTCCTAAACGGTTGAATAACTGCCTGATATCGAAAGTGAAAGTTATCTTGGAAAAAGGCACTGACTCATTGAACATTCTTTGACAATTCTACAGCCATAAAATCTAACCAAATCCAGGTGATCATGACGGTCATTAAGTAAAAAAAACAGCATGGATGGATGGACTTTCATGCAAAGGGTATTAAATACTGGGATGGCAGCTCTCTGACCTTAGCTTTTCACAGAGGAACAGACAGACAAACTCTCGCTTCTTATTTAAAAGATGACCAGAGGCAAATCTCTCCACCTCAGAAACTCTCTTCCAATGTTGATACACATTAAATTACATTTATTGACTCTCTTTTATACTTTCCATTTTTAGTTTTTTTGTGCTGTAGGCAGTTGTTGCTGATGCTGGAGCAACAATCATTCCACCAACGCAGCCTTTCTCAAACTGTGGGGCGGGGGCGTGGAGATGTTCCTTTTAAGTCCTGACTAGAGTTTAGCAGGCGGAACTTTTGGTCTCGCAGTAACCCCGGACTCATTTTAGTGACGTACCACAACAAAATCTACCCTGGTGACAAGATTTGGATAATTTG
The DNA here is from genome assembly GCF_019176455.1 of Solea senegalensis. Lineage (NCBI taxonomy): Eukaryota > Metazoa > Chordata > Actinopteri > Pleuronectiformes > Soleidae > Solea > Solea senegalensis. The sequence goes on from NC_058041.1 coordinate 14,937,765, forward strand.
GAGATGTTTCTGACAGGGGCAAAAAGAAAACGGTGCAATGTTTGGGAAAAATGTTATTTGCACCGCAAATTATTGAAAGGAAAGTGAAACGTTTGTTCTGATGTTGATGTTTCTTTCAAATAACATATTACAATGCTCTCTCTGAAGTGTGCAGTTTTTTTTTAAGGAATTACCGATTAACAACACGAGAACTCCCACCTACTGTACCCTTTAAACCTTCCTAAATTGACAATTTCTCCGTTTTTATCGACCTTTCTGTTTTGTTTTTTTTATTTTATTTTAATTTTTTTTTTCCTAAATCATAGATGTCAGAGGAGCTCCAATTTGCAACACACTATTCTGCCCTTTATGACACAGCCACTGATAAGCCTTCTCAGGCAGATTAGTTCCACACGACGAGTCTGGGAAATGTAATCAAGTCTGTATCAAGACATGTCAGTAAATCCTCAACACTGAGACTCTCTGTGTTTATGTGTGTGTGTGTTTGTATGAGTGATGGCATTTTACTATTTCTATCATTGATCGTTCCAGACATCAATCATATCTCTCATAGTGATGATGCACTGCAATTGTTGTAACTCTCTTAACAAAGGAAGTAATTATAAACAGTATTGGGGGTAACACCTTACAGTAGTTTTGTATGCACCACTAATAGTATAACAGTATAAAAAGTATGATGATGGAAACGTAACACAAGTGCAGTAACTTTGTAAAAGTAATGTTCTGTGAATGAAAAGTAAAAATCTAAAAAAAAAAAACCAAACAAAGTCCTGCACTTTAAAGTCCATCAATCCATTTCCTACAGCTTTATCCTCCACAGGAGGGTCACGGAGGGTTCTGTGCCAATCTCAGCTGACATAGGGGGATAGGTGGGGGTGGAGTGGCTCAGTAGTTAAGACCGGAAAGACATCATGGTCTGCCTGATTGTACTCAATTCCATTTCCTTTGGATAAAAGCGTCTGCTAAATGACATGTAATAATGTAATGTAGGCGGGGTCACACCCTGGACAGTGTGCCAGTCCATCGCAGGGACACACAACTATTCACACCTATCTGACCTAATCCCCATATTGCATGTTTTTGGACTGTGGGAGGAAGCCGGAGAACCCAGAGAAAACCCAAACACAGGGGGAGATCGGGCAAACTACATAGAATAAACGCCCTTGGACCAGTGATCCTCTTGCTGTGAGGCGACAGTGCTAGCCAATACTCCACTGCGTTGCCCCCGTTTACGCTGCCGTTGTGGGTAAATACAACAACAAATAAAACAACGTCATCTTAAAGCTCTTGTTTTTCTTGCAATTTCAAAATGAGGTTACTTATTTTCACCTGGGCTGTTTACTTGTTTGAGCAGAATTATGGAAATCAATACTGAAGTGATTTGCATCAAACTTGGTGGAGCACTGGAACACCAGGGGCGAAAGGAAGAAGGCATTACTTTTTTTGTGTTATTAAAAGGGGCACGAAAGAGGGAATTTAAACACATTTTCTTTAAAATTTCTCAATTTCATCATGAGAAATAAGTTAATCTTGATGTGAATAACAGATATTAAATAGATAAATGAGGTGTACGAATCATTTGACCTTGGTGGAGATGTGTAACTCTGCGTGCCGTTCCAGTTATCCACCCATTTTCATGGTGTTCACGGAAGCCCACAAAATATCACAGCATATATCAGGAGGGATGTGAAGGACTAAAAAGTCAGCCATGCGTAAAAGAAAAGAAAATCACCCCATGGTAGCGTGAACTCTTTTCAACATCATAATCAATTACGTTTCTGCAGAAAGCAAAAAAGAAATAAAATAATAATAATTCAAATCAATAAAAGCTAAATCACAGAACGCCGACACATTTCATAGAAAGATTCAACAGAACAAAACAAACCTAACCGACCTACCAATGAGGATGGAGTAGAAGATTCCTGGTCTCTCAGAGGGAGGCTGAATGTTTCTGTCTTGGTCCACAGCTTGTATGGGTGGAGTCACATTCAGTGGATTCACCTTATCCTAGAGATAAAAAAAAAACAAAAAACATCGTGGCATACAAAACTTGAAACATTTCATAGAAAATACAAAAGGCACCAGTTTAGAGAACAATTCTATGGTTTCATTTTTCAAAAAAACAATGGTAGTCTATCTTTGTTGTTTCCCAAAGTATAAAGTAACACTATTTCATTTGCTACTTTTTTTTAGAAAATGTTTGCCTGCCATAGAGTTAAAATGCAAAGAAACAAAATCAATGGTGGGTCTTGTTCGTGATTTTTAAGTGGGTGTGTACGAGGCTTCGTGTGCTTTGTGCACTGCCAGCATCAAACGGCAGTCAGGTATGGGCGGGGGGCGAGCTCTCAGCCACTTCACAGCAGGCTCACTTCATAGAATTATGTTCACTGCTTTGTTAAGACATTGTTAAGACAGCCTTTTCAGTTGTGCTGAAGTGTTAATGGCTCACTCCCCCAATACCAAATTCCATTAGGAAAATCAGCTATTTAAATTTTGCAGGACACGTGTTCTTCACCCACTGCTGCCTCCATTAGAAAGTCTAATTGTGTTATTTGGTAAGTTTTTGTCAATGGATTTTGGTGGGGGGAGTGAGCCAAGTCTTTGTTTCTTGTCAGAGGAGGCTGTCTGTCTGCAAGGTTTAACAAAGACAGATATGTTTCAATGAACGTGAACCTTATCATTTAAACTGTGCATATACAGTTGCAAGTAAAAATATGTGAACCCTGAGAAATGATCTGGATTTCTGCATAAATTGGTCATAAAATGGGATCTGATCTTCATCGAAGTCACAACAATAGACAAACACAGTCTTGTTCAACAAATACCTCACAAAAAACTGTATGTTTTCATGTTCTTATTGAACACACAAAGTAAACATTCACAGTGCAGGGTGGGAAAAAGTATGTGAACCCTTGATTTAATAACTCATTGACCCTCCTTTGGCAGCACTTTTTTGTGGCAGCATAAAAATCCATTGATGGAATAATCTAGTCATTCAGTATATTCAGGTAGTCAGCTGACCTTTTTCTTTGTGAACATAATGTTGCTGGACCTAGACCTGACCAACTGCCAAGACTACCAACAATAAACAGCTACTTATAAAAGGTGGCCATGCAGCGAACATGGACCTTTATAGTGGCTAAATCTGTTCTCACGCACTTTTCTCACACTTTCATACAGCGCCTCTATTTTCTATCACTCATCTTTCGTACCCATTCGCACGCTGCCGGCTACAGATGAGGCATGTAGATGAGCGGAGCCCGGGAATCACAACCTTCTCTACCTGCTCTATCACTGAGCTACCGTCACCCACACATGGACCCACACAAAATTCTGCGCGCGCAAATTTCAATCCAAACACACACCAACAATTGTGACTCATTTAAACTGTGCGTGGTTCCGTATCGGTGTGGCTGGGCGTATGGATGTGAGGGTGGCCATAACGTTGATTTACAATAGCACAATATGCTGAGGTGTGTAATATGAAAACCACATTACATTACATTACATTACATTACATTACATTACATTACATTACATTACATGTCATTTAGCAGACGCTTTTATCCAAAGCGACTTACAATGGAATTGAGTACAATCAGCGAGGGGTGGAATCGAACTTGCGACCATTGCGACCATGATGTTTTTTTTGCACATAGGGTACCGGTCTTAACCACTGAGCCACTCCACCCCCCATGGAATCAAGTACAATTAGCCAGGGGTGGAATCGAACTTGCGACCATGATGTCTTTGGTACACAAGGTAGGGTCTTAACCACTGAGCCACTCCACCCCCCACACAATGGGAGAAACAACACACCTGTAGGATAAAACCTACAATCACAACACACACCCAACTCTCACACACACATATGCAACGCGAACAATTCCATACACTTCATACCACTAGTGTGATACAATACTTTACCACTGCACCTGCAGTCGTGCAACACTTAAAATCTACTAGCCATCACACAGCTACTGTATAACTGTCACTGTGAGAGGAGAGGAGAGGAGAGGAGGGAAACAGGCAGGGAAGAAGTTACGGTGAGTAACGAAGCAGAGTAAAAGAGGGTATAAATATATGGGAGGGCAGATGAATCTGTCTGGGGGTTCAGGGTAAACAGGGAGGAGAGAGAGCTGTTAATGCAGCACAGGAGAAAAGGAGGAAATGCACACAGCGAGGTCAAAGGGAAACCGATACTGAGATGGAAATGAGTGCATAATGCCAACAGTTCACATGGATAATAAAATCAGGGGGACAAAGGTAACCTCCAAGCTCAGCTTTAATGAGATCAGTTTTTTGATGTGTGGTTGTGTGACACAAAGTCACTACTATAGGGTTGCCACTTTTTATTTGAAATTCAGATATCTTTTCAGAACTTAGGGATGGAATTGCAAACTTGAACCTCAAAATCTCCTTTGAGTTAATATATATATATATATATATATATATATATATATATATATATATATGTATATATATATATAGGCTGGAAGCATTAGAATGTCCCTTTGCCTTTGCCCCAAAAATAAGACAGTAATGATATGTAATTTTGCCAATAAAATCGTGTGGAGGTATTTCACATATTCATGCAGTCAAGCATACATTCATAATATGTAATATTCATTCATGATTTCTGGGACAGTTGACTTTTTTTCTGTGAGGGCCACAGCACAAACATGGCTGCCAGTGGGGACCAGGGCTGTCTGCGATGTACTGCAATTGGTCAAGTTCGAAATCCACTGCATAATCAAGTTGAACATTCATGGGCACCGTCAAAAAAATGATATTACTGCAAGGATGAGAACTTAAAGAATAATATTCACCGTTTCCAACGTGCATGTGTTACACTGCTAAAAAACAAGAGCATAGGACTGCTTATGTCTACATTATCTCAATAATGTGTTTGCCACTCAATTTCAAAATGAAGTAGGAAACTGAAGTTTGTATCTGCATGCACCTTAGACAGAATCAGCTATTTGAAATCCTTTGTTATAATTTAAGTGACAAAAACCTACCAAAGAAGGCAGCAGTCGATCAGCAGCGTAACAAACTTCAACTTCAAGTGAAACAAAGTGCTTTCTTAAGGTGAGAGAAATTGGCAAACACATTCTGAAGATATTGTACACTTGAGCTGGCATAGATTTTTCCCATTTTGCTAAGTGGCTAAAATCAGTTTTACCCGATGAAAACATGGCTGCTGGCATGTGTCCAGTGCCTCATGCTGACAGACTCGAAAAACAAACAAACAAAAAAAAAACTACCACTTTAAATGTTAACAGCTCACTGGATAAACAGCGAGACAAAATAACCAATAAGCCCAGCTTGCATCTTCTCCTCTGATCAATCAATCCATGCGACTTCCTTTATCGTTCCTTTACACTCGTGTCCAGTGAGAGCCTCAGGCTCAGTCACACAGATGTGACTCTCTTAAATATTAAAATAGCAGAACTCTGCACTCATCAATCAGACTTTTCACTACACAATGTAGCATATTCACATCACACCAGGCCTTTCATCATTTTAATATTTAAAGGTCAACCTTTACTTTTTATCTGCAGATCTGGAAGCTGTGTCACTTTATCAAAATGTTCTTTACGAGAAGTCATAAAGAACAAAGGCCATTTTGACTGTTGACACATGAGAGCAATCCATAACATGAAATAATGTCTGGTATCTCCTTTGCTGTGAGCTCATCTGTGTATCTAATTATACACCGTACAGTGATTGCTCTGATCTTATTAAAAGCGACTGTAGAGTATTTCTTACGTATTATAAGCTGTTGTTCGCTCTGTGACACACGTCTTCTCCATTTCTGCGTCAGTAAATCTGTCATCGACCTCATGGTCTACTTTAAAGAGACGTGAACACGCACTTACCAGGTTAAGTTACACTTAAATTGACCAAGCCGTGCCTTCTCGTCCTGGTTAAAGCCAGGATGAATTTAGTAGCATAGGTTAAGGCTCGGTTTCTCAGATATGTTGAATATCTTAATTCAACTTTCATGCAACAGGCCCTAGGATTGAGAAACCCTATTAGGATTGAGAAACCCCATATTCACAGCTCCGGTAATGTAAAATTGCTGATTTTTTCTGTGGATTTTGGTGTGGGTAGTTAATGGTTTACAAAGCATAATTATGAAAAATTGATGAAAAATGAACTATCCCTTTAAAGGGGTCTCATATACTTGTTGCTGTCACAGACTTTGAAATCTAAAATGAGAGAGGCCCAAACATATACAACAGCATGAGTATGTTGCACTCGAACGTTCTTTCCTCTCTGGGCTTCAAAGCTTACAGATGTGATCACGCAAGACTGGCAGACAAAATAACAACAGGTACCACACACACAAGAGCGACAAAGTTAACAACAACTACAACAACAACACCTGGCAAGTGTGTGTGGAGAAGTTGCCATCTAATGAGCAAATGAGCAGCAGCTGTGCCGCCAGGTGGCTGATCCTGAGCGCAGGCAACAGATCAATAGAGAAGGGAAATGCCCCTGAGGCCATCCAGTGGTCAGCTGAGGCTTTGTGTCAACCACTGAGCTATACAGCAGCCGGGTTGTTCATGCCGGAGAGAGCACAGTGGTACAGCGCTCCACAATCGCATAAAAAAAACAAAACAGATTGCTGTTTCCATGGTGCAGTGCACCGCAGTACTGCAAAGCTGAGGCCCCGTTTGGAAAACAGCTCCACAATCACACCATGAGGTTGTGTGATCTTTGATGTTTGGTTCACTGTTGTGCGGCCTGTGGTCAATCAATTGGCAGTGTGACATGAGTTCAGACTGCATGATTCTTCAGGTAGTGGCCGAGTTGTTTACTGGGTTTTCAATAAATGACGGTCTTTAGAGGCAGCAAGACCTTTGAAGTGAATGTGAAAATTGAAACCCCAGAAAAATGTCCAGCATCTTGTTACGTGTGTGTTTGTTACAGATTGAGTGGTTACATTGCCTCTGAGGCTTTGAGGTTGTCATATCTTATCAGTCTGATTAGGACTCAAATTGTTGATGCATTGACTCAATCATTCCACCCCTACTTCAGCTTCGCTGTTTTTTTTCAATCCCAGCAAAAGCCTTCACTGTTCTTTGAGTTGTCTTAACCATCCATCCACCTCCCTACCTCCTACCTCTAATTCATCCATCCACCTCCATTTCTTTTCTCTCTCCCTACCTACTTACCCACCTCCCCAACCATCATCGTCCATCCCTACCGACCAACCTTGCGATCGTTCCATCCACCACCCTGCCTATCTCCTCATAATTATCATCCACCTCCATACCTCCCCATCAACCGACCTACCTCCCAATCCATCCATCCATTCATCAATCCATTCATCAATCCCCAACAATGTCCCTAGCTCCCAATCCATCCATCCACCTCCATACCTCCCTATCCATCCCTACCTCCCAATCCATCCATCCACCACCCTACCTATCTCCTCATAATTATCATCCACCTCCATACTTCCCCATCCATCCCTATCAACCAACCTACCTCCCAATCCATCCATCCATTCATCAATCCCCAACAATGTCCCTAGCTCCCAATCCATCCATCCACCTCTTCGTCCATCATCATCCATACCTGCCTACCTACCTACCTACCTACCTACGAGCCATCCATCAATCCATCCATTGTTGCTGTATGAATGTTCTCGTGTTATCCTGCTAATAGCTAATAGCTGCATTTGATGCAGCCTGTGATGTCCTGACACAGCATCCCCAGGCTCTCCTCCTGATCTCTGGTCATATGCCAAAGACCTTTGTCATGGGACACGGTGATACGTTATTACGGGTTTAACATTTAGTCGGGTCACACCTCCCCAAGACACCCAAGGCATTTCCTCTCTTATTTCAGGTGGTTATAATTGCATCCATTGATGCTCTGGGAAACTGCTTCACTCATCTGAAGTCGGGTGTTGATAATAAGGTTAAAGGCAATAATAGAGTGTTGAAATCCTTTTCATATTTTTATTTATTATGTTTTACTATGTGCCAGAGTAGAGGCTTGCTTGTGTGGTAATAAACCATAATACTGGAGTGCTGCCCTGTTCCTCTTTTGAATGCAGCTCCTTCACTGACTGATACACCCTAAATGTCTCACATCTCATTCCTCCCACTCCTGTAAAACTGTACAACAAGTACTCTGAATAAACTAAATGAAACCTATCCTGTTTTGACCCAGTACTGTGCAAAACCACCATTGTTATTCATACCAGCGCAATATTTCTTTTGTGCAGTCCACTACAATGTTTTTAAGCCCATTCTGTATACAGTATATTCTTGTTACTCATTGCCGCCATATAATATTCTGTTTCATTATCATAGGGTTTAAATTATCTGTAATTTCTGTCTTTGCTGCCACTGTAAATTTCCTTGCAGGGTAACAAATAAATTTTTATATCTACCCGTCTACCTCCATCTACCATGAAACCTATCTACTGTACTAAACTCCCTATCTATCCATCCATCTAACCCACCCATCCGCCCACCTGCTATTTAATGTCCTCTGACTCCCTTCTTTCCAAAACAACAACAGTGTGAGGTGGACAAACAGGAGTTCTAAACTTTCCTTCACTCCACCGAGGCTCGTTCAAGTGCAGCATTTCAGTCATACTGGACGGCTTCAACGACTCGTAGTGATCGATCAAACAGGGCCCGCAGGACAGAGCTGTTTTGAATAAATGAGCGCGCATTCAGGCGAATCTAATAGTAGAGATCATGCTGTTGGAGAAAATGTGTATTTATTTAAATGATCTGAAGTGGTTCACTTTAAGTCATTGAGAGCTTAGGGAAAAAACAAAAATATGCTGTGTTTTGGGTTTTTTTTGCAGTGGATTTCACAGTGAGTAGTCTTTACTATGAGATTTGTCCTTTGGGGTTTCCAGCTGTTTGATTATGTCTGTGTGGCCATTTTTAAAATCTGCTCAGCTGTAGTGCTTTGGCTCGAGTGAGACGGAGGGAGTGAAAATGCTTGGTCAACGTGTGGTCTTAAATCACAAAAGCAGAGTTCCCAGAAAGTAGAAGCCAACTAACCCTGTTTGTCTCCACAGTTACTGCTGTGACCAGAGGCTTTATATTCTCATGTTGTCCATCGACCACTCTGTTCACTTCTTTTGAACACAAGCACCTTTCTTCCAAATTGGTAACAATAACAATTGGTTAGATTAAAATTTGGTGACCAAATGTTAAGGTTTTTGGCCAACTCAATCTCAAATATTCATATGCCAGGTACAATAAATATACAAAACACTCACTCATTGTCCACCACTTTATCCTCCATGTGAAGGTCGCGGGGTGGTGGAGCCAATCCAATCACAGCTGACACAGGACGCAAAGTGGGGGTACACCCTGAACGGTGGCCCCACAAGCATTACCTCACACCTATGGTCAGTTTAGAGTGTCCAATCAATAGAATCATCAAATTGCATGTTTATGGACCGTGAAAGGAAGTGGACAGGAGAACGTACAAACTCCACACAGAACAATTGAAGTGGAATTTGACCGTCTTGTACTAAGGCAACAATTCTTCCTGCTACACCAATGCTGCCTCACACTGCTGCTGACAAAGCTTTGCCACTACCATCCCAGCGTCCACCACTCTAGATCAGTACAGGTAAAAAAATTGTTTTAATGTTTTTCAGTGTCTTGTTGTATGAGAGTTTCCTGCATTGTACTTTCTGTTTGGCCTAGCATGCTGCTTAGCCAGTCCAGGGAGCATCTAAAGTGTGCAGCCATTAGTGCCAGATCTAACTGTATCTCCATTTGTTGCAATAAATGGTTTAACTATGATGAGAGTGTTCCTGCTTGAAAGTCTTCACTACATACATTTTATCGATATGAACATAAACAGCAACTTAACTAGTTAGGGGGCGGCATATAATCACAGAGTGGTGATTCTAGTTTACTGCTGCGATGGTGTGAGATCATAAATACTGGAATCAATGAAGCATCTGGAGTCTACGGCAGCTCTGACAACTCAGAACCAATCGTTGTGTGAGATGCAACACATTTTATGGAACTCTTCAGATTTTAAAACCCCTCGGGTACTTACCCTGACATAACTTTTCAGCGCGGCTACCTTCACCTCGCTCTTTCGTTCCCACTTCCACGTGTCTTTCTGTCATAAACACTGTCCTTGTCTGTGTACACTCTCTCCTTCTCAAAACCATAAGGTGTAAAGTTGATTTATTCCTGTTGTTTCTCCCACTGCCTCTCCTGGAAGGGTGTGTGAGTTAGAGTGTGTGTGGGTTGCCAATACCCACAAAGAGTGTCAGGCCATCTACGATGGATCTACCAATCTTTCTGCCCTTTCTTTCATATTCTTTGCAAGTTTATTCATTTGGTATTTTGTGGACGGAGCCAATCTTCTTCATTTTCCAAATAACCTTTCAAGAAAATCCACATCTGTTCAGCGCGTCTGTTCCATTTGTCTGCCTACAGTATTTTTAATTTTCAAATGAAGGCCTGTCCCTCAAAAAGAAGCATGTTGCTGCAACACTTACTGTATGTCTGTCCTTGACTATGGTGCATGCGTCCTCTCAAAGCTTACATACCCTGGATACAATCTATCATGGAGCTTTGAGGTTTGATGATGAGCTGACCATTTGAACACTGCCCTAACCTATATGTACTGATGCCTGTCTAGGCCAGGAAAGTCTTATAAAAGAGATGTTTACTCTCAGAGTTTGTATTCCTGGTTAAATAAACGATACAATAACAATACAAGTGCGATTACATGCTATAGCTATTTCGTATCACTGTCACCCATGGCCGAAGTAGCTTGGGTTGCTGTGTTTAATTGTTTGTGGAAACGGCAAAAGAGCACAGTAGTTGTATAAAGCAACTACAATTTGTCCTTCATTTCTGCAACAACGTCACAACGTCTGGACTTCTGTGGTACACAGGTCTCCACTCGTTATCACGTCCAGGTTATTTTAACATGTCTGTAAAACCTGTTTGACACATATCACGATAATGTTGAAGCGACAACATGTTCAATACAGAGGTGCAAGCATGACATATTTTCGTATTGTTGTGTAACATATTTTTATAATTGTGTTCTGTGTGAATACACAGTTTAGTTTTTATTTTAAAGCCATTGATTCTTATTGTGCCCCCCACAGCCTCTCCTGGAAGGGTGTGTGTGTGTGTATTGCCAATACAAACAAAAAAACTAAGTAGACAATGTCCAGAAAGGCTTGACTGCTCTGCTGGCATGTTACTGGTGTTGGTGTGACTGTGGATGGTGGATGGAGGTGTGGGCTAAGCATGAATGCACTGCCAGTATGTCACTATCAAGGATGTGTTTGTGTGTGTGTGTGTGTGTGTGGGGCTGTGTAAGAAAAGAGATGAATGCTCTGCTGACTTGTCAAAGCTGAGGATCTTGCCTACAGCAACTTTGTCTCATTTACAAAGTGGTACTGCAAGTCACTCTGAATTTCAGCATCAGTAAAACGGTGGAGGTACAGTACAATTGCTACAGATTAGGGGTGCACCAAGTGTTGGGTCTAGCACCACCCAACACCAGTACTGTACTCGTACTCACAAAACTACTACAATAAAAACATATTGATATATCCAATATTAGCAGCAGTGTACTGCTGTAGTGTCAGAAGAAGTGAAGTTATGGTTAAGGGATAGGCAGTAAGTTACAGAAAATGTCATAAAAATTAGCGTGTCACGTTGTATTGTGTGTAAAAGTCTAGTGTGGGAGTCCAGTCCTTGTCGATCCCATCAAAGGACAATGCTTTAACTGCTAAGCTACTTAATGACGACACACCCAAGGTACCAGATTGCTATTTATACTACCACTAGGGGGCGTCAATTTTAAAGACGTATCTATGGGTTGAAATTCCTACATATGACTCATGACGTGACATTGTACCGGCGCAACGACTATGAACCATGACATCAAACGTGATACAACAGACAACAATGGAGGACATCTTGTTTACTTGTTTGTCTCAACAGGACGCCAAGCTTTGTATGATAATAGACTGTGTGTGTTTTCCTCGAATCCCATGGTATATTTGCACCGAGCGCAAGGACCCTTTTCTGTCGCCCAATCAGCTGACTGTTATTGCTGTTGCTGTGGAGCCATCAGGTATCTGTTTTAGTTATACCTGTATTTATTTATCAGAATTTCCCTTGTTTTGCGATTATCTTCCTGGCAGAAACAACAATTTCTACCCAGGATCAATTATTTCTGATTCAAAGTCAAGTTGTATGCCTGGCCTGAAGTCATATTACCCCATGTCTGAATGCTTAAGAGTTAAGGGCAGCTGATTATTAGGGAATTCCAAACCGTTTAAATAGGCAACTGTGCAAAACTGTGAGTATGATCAAATTTAGAAAACATCAGCTCTAGCTGTTTATGTTAATCTGCTTCTAAAAAAGAATTAACATCACAAATGTGTAGTAGTAACAGTAGTGTAAATAAAAAGCCACAGGTTCACATATACAGCCAGTATATAGGGCCTATATTACCACTGAGGGGAAAACAGTAACCTAACAATACACATATCCACAGTGACACAGACAGAACCATAGCCCCCTGCACCAAATATATGAATATAAGGCAGTATACATTTATATACAGGGCACACACTTACCGGCTCGGTCAGCTCCAGCACATTTGCCTTATACGTGATGGGACTGCAGTCACGGGTGTTTCCCACCAGTGTGCAGGGTAGAAACATGGGACCCAAGTCATCGCCATCCAGTACGTCCACAGTGAGAGTGGTGGTGGCCGTACGACGCTCTCTGGGGCTGGGGGCTCGGTCCTTAAGAGAAAGAAAAAGAAGAAGAAATGGCTTAAATTCCACCTTTTAGATGGCATTTGTTTTGTTTTTTGCTTGTAATCATAAGAGTATAAGAAATAGTGAAACAAATGGAGGAATCTGCCTGTCACTCCCTCCCTTTCCTATAGAATACTTAGTATTTCTATTGCTATTTGATATTTGAAAAAGAAGAAAACTAAATCTTGAGATGATCTGTAAAACCCTAAATATGGCATGAATTACATAAAACAATGTTAAAATGGAGGAAGTCTTCCATTTGCTACTTCCTACAGTTTTGACCAGCATCATTACACTTTTGCAACCAGGAAATCACAGAAGTAGTCACCTGCAACCAGACACCTATTGTACAATCACACTTCCATTTCCCTCTAAATGGTAACATAATTCACAACATTGAAATGATGTTCTATTGAAGAATACCTCAAACAAGCAATTGACACCATTAACATCGACATTTTAGAGGAAGCAGGGTTGTCTGCGAGTGGCGGCCTCTGGAACCACAGGACATTTTTTTTTCACAATGCACATCCTTCAGATTAGTTTTGCAATTTGTGACTGGAAAAATCCGTCAAGGTTTGTTCCAAGTAATACAATCCAACCAACTTCCCCTCGACTGTGTTAACCTTAAGTTTAAAAAGATGAATAATAGCTGAATAATTTTCATTGATAAGATGCAAAGATAAGATAATAGAACATATGACCTTGTCATACACACAGTGATGGTAGGCAACTCGTTTATTTTTGCGGAGAGCAGTCATGTGACCCTCGCTGTAACGCTCTTGGCAGTTTTAAAAAAAGGCTGGATTTGATTCTTGCCTTCAGACGGCACACTCGCCACTTTTACGTTTTAGTAAAAGCTTGTTTGGTGTTTTAATTACAGTTGTCTATGTTATTATCAAACATACGTTTTTTTTTTATTTAGATTTTATCGGTTTTTGATTAATTTTGCATCACGTACTGTACATGTGAATAATGTGAATGATACATTCATTCCATATCAAAACAAACACTTTTTCTTTGAGATTCTGTGAAATATCATGATGAATTGTTGTTTTTCTCCCACTTTTTTCCTCTGGACCGCCCCCTCTTCATAAGACTAGAGGGTCATTTGAGTTCAACACCCCAGCAAAGTAGTTAAATCATGGGAAACCACAAGAAGATGGTATAGATAAGTAAGAATGAATTAAAATAACATTAATAATTCATATGAATGACATGCGTAGGCTTTAGGGTAGGTAAACAAACAAACAAACAAACAAACAAGAACAGTTGCATGGATATATCAGCACTTCATTTTAAAAGAAGCTGATTCTGCCAATAACCATTTTCTTCCATTCAAATTTGGATCAGGAGGAATGACCCCTATTTCAATGTTGTTAGAATTCCCTGTTCTAATGTCAACCTATGGTATATATAATACATATTGTTAAGTATCATATACTGTATATATACATATATATACATATATATATATACATATATATACATATACATATATATACATATATATACATATATATACATATATATATATACATATATATACATATATATATATATATATACATATATATGTCAATTATCCAACAAGAAAAAGACAGAAATGGAAAAGGCTGTTAATGAACACATTTCTTTAGACATACGGTGACATAAACAACCATAAAAATGATATAATTCTGTCATATAAATAAAGCAGCTTTCAAATCTCCCAGTCTAATGTTGACTCTTCTTCACTTGTTGTAATTAAATGGCTTTCTGAGACATTTTTGGGGGTATTCGCTCGAAATCTGTCAGCAATCTCTTCATGTCACATCGAAGTCCTTAATGGTGCAATCAGCAAGTGGAATGTTTTTATGCAATACCTCCTTCCCCCAGAGTCTCATTTAGAAGTCGAGGGGTAAACTACTCTTATAAATAAAACATATGGTGTGCTGCTGTAAAATAAATAAAAAAAAATAAGGGGGACAATTATATTACAAAAGACATTAGTAATAATTAAGGATGCACTTATAGCTCCCTTAAGGCTGACTCAGCAGAGCTGAAGTAGTCCGTCTAACAGTAATTTTATCATGACAATAAAAATGTAAACACAAACAGCATAAGTCCAGGCTGCACTCGAACATAGTCTGCATGCATTTTACTATACATCTATAGATATTCTTTTATATCCCAGATGAAAACCTGACTTTTTATTTGTACATATTTTATAAGAATAAGAGTCCTGATTAAAACGACATTAGAAATTTGTCAAAGGCAAACCTCCGTGTAAAAGCACAGCGGCAGCTCCGCGGCACACACTCGGTGTGAACAACAGTGACGGACACACACTAAGAGATGAGGAGGAGGATGAACAGACTGACAATGAAAGGAAAGTAAAGTGGCTCGGCGTGATATGACAAGAGGAATGTAGGCAGCAGTTTTAATCAAAACAGGAGCAAGGAGCTTTTCATGAATAGGATTTTAATTGAGTTACTCTGTTTTACTACATGAAAAATGTTACCTGAAAATGTTTTTATGAACAAAAAAACTATTTTACATTTGGATAAAAGTTTGAACGTGACATCGAGGGAAAAAAATGGTTTTGTGTATTGAAGTATCTGATGTAGATGAACACATTAACACAGCTACATTCTGTCTCCAATAAGTTAGAGATGTTTATTCCATTGCAGTTGAAAAGTAACCAGGAAATTCCTCATGGGGGTCACAAGTATGACCCAGGACATATTTTATGACACATTTATGGGCCAATTCTGGGCCCGTCCCGAGGTCCCGAGGTCAAATCAGGCAGAATTGTTCAGAGATTTGGCAAGAACACATTCTCCCAAGCTGCTGCAGCGCTCGGTCCGATGCTTGACTTAACCAAATAAAATTCCTTTTGTTCGGTACAAGTCTTGTGTCTGAGGGGTTTTCTCTACACCATCAACTCATCACCTATTGTTCATAAGAAGAAGGAAGCCTGACGAAAACGACAGTATCTTATCAAGTTTTCTAAAGTAATAAAGCTCATGGTTCATTAGAGGTGTGACCGGCAGAACGATGCAGAAAACAAACAAACAAACAAACAAACGTGACAACAATGGAGCATTTGAATCGAAAGACGGCTGCACTTCTTCGGTGGTCGCCATATTGGACTTATGCAAAAGCAGCTAGACCTCACGTTCTCTGTCGTCATCACGGTAAGCTCTCCTCAAGCATGGCAGGGGGGTTTGTGAATGGTTCCCTTTTTTTAGGAGATTTGGAACATGATAATGTGTCTGCAGAGCAAAATCTAATCACCGCCAGGCAAGTTCATAATAGTATTTGTGTCAGATGTAACCAGACATTGTGGATTCAAGACCAGGCTGAGACTAAAATGTTGCACCGGGGGTGGTTCAATAATTTTAGTTTCTTTTGTTTTTCACCCGACAATGGGTTGAGTTTTTATAAAAAAGAATGTTGACCCTTCATAGAAAAAGGAAGAGATTTTTCCAGCCCTAACCAGGAGGCCCAAGCTCTGTTTACTTGCTGTGCCTCACATGTACGATGTCAGAAAAGCACTTACGTTCGCTTGTATGATGACCAGGTACCGCGTTATCTCCTCATAGTTGAGTCTTTCTCGGAGAACCACGGCGCCAAACAGTGTCAGGGGGATGTCAAAGGTCCTGTTGGCTGTCTGGAATGCAAACACAACACACAGAGAGTCAGTTACAGGGTCAGTGGTCAGTCGTCTGATGTGTTTGGATTATTAAAGAAGTTCAAATATGAAATAATGGTGGGGGGGGACTGCAGACGTGGCTTTATTCCTCTATCAAATTATTTATGCATTCAATATTATGCATGGCTCAAAACGTTGAAATGTAAAACATAGATGAAGGAAGGAGTCAAAGAGCAAAACAAAGCAAAGAGAGAAACCTGAGGTCTGTAATGGCTTTGTAAAGCGCTCACTTCCTGCACCAGTTGTTATATTTTGTGACTTCTGTGTTTTTGTTTTGGTGACGGTGAAAATGATAATGACATTTTATCAGAGATGTTATATAAAACACACACCTGTCACAGTAGTTTTAGTGCCAAAGCTGAATCAGAATACATGAAAAATATGAATATCTTATTTTGAAAACGACATTAGCAGCTGTGTGAGGAGAAATTGGAGGTTACCATTACAGGAAAAAAAAACCTTTTGGAGGTTATAATTGTATCTGGTGTAGGGAAGATTCTCTCTCACTCCCTCTCTGGTCACACATCCAGTGTGAACCAGGTCTTACACACTGGATCTTTAAATCTTTAAAGGCTTTATTCAACTTCGGCGTTCCCAGTCAAAAATGACTGCCATGGGAAATTAATGGTAAAACACTATATTATATTTATCCAGCAGATGGAATCATACAAGCTTTCTGAAGCTTCATATTAAAGCTAAAGCTTTCTTCTTCATCCCCTGCACTTTCCCTAGATGATACACACTGTTTTATTGTTTAAAGGGTGTTGTTGACAGCATGCTACGAAGGCGACCGTTTTTGGTTCATTTTATATTACTTATACTCTTTTAGGGAGATGAGTGGCGAAAGAAAAAGGCACTTAAGAAATTACCATTAGGTTAAATCCAAGGGGAGTTTAAAAATCACCCAGATTATTCCACTGGGAAGTTGTGGGAACAGAATAATGGGTCATTTGGATGTAGATATCATATAGATATCCCATGTGAATTGATTTTCTTATTCATTTTTTTTAATCTATAATCAAGCATTTACAAATGTATATCACTGTTATCCTGTGTAACAACACTTGTTTTTTTATATATTTTTTTATATATCTTATATACACACATATATATATATATATATGTATATATATATATATATATATATATATATATATATATATATATATATATATATATATATATATATACATTTCTTGTTGTTTAAAGTCATATCATGTAACCTGGTACCGTAATAAGTCTCTCTTCCCCCTTTGCTAAAAGCATGATTTGAACTAACACATTAAACATCAAGTCCATCCTTCACAGAATAGATTTTAAGAATTGTTAGTTATTTGTGTTTTTGAATTCCCTAAAAACCTGCTTCTGTAAGAAAGACAATAAAAAAGTAAGCATATGGCACCCACAACACACCACACCACACCACCAAAATTAGGACTGATTCCATACAGATTCCACTTAAGATACTAGGACACTTAATTTATAGTGAAGGCTATATATCATTAGACCATAGAGCAGGGGTGTCAAACTCTAGTTCTAGGCCACATGCAGCACAATTTGATCTCAAGTGGGCCAGACCTGTAAAATAAGACCATAATAACCTATAAACAAGAACTCCAAATGTTTCCCTTTGTTTTACATTGAATCATCTTTTCAACAACCTGAAATTTCTTTGAGAAAATAAGTGCAATTTCAACAATACTATGCCTAAGTTGACCATTTAAACACATGCATTACAACTTACAGAAATCTACAAAGGCACAAAACTTTAGTCACATGTATCTGGAACTGAAAAAATATAGTATCTTGCATTATGAAATTTTTTACAAATTCAGCCTGCGATTGGTGGGCCAGTTCTGGCCCATGGGCCATACATTTGACACCCCTGCCATAGAGCAGAAGCTAGGACACAACTCACAACCGTGTGTTGTGTCAGTTACTTATGAAAAAACCTACCGGGTCCTTTGGGTTGTACTGGATCGTATACTCTATCTGTCCGTTTGGACCGTCATCGATGTCTGCAGCTCCGTTGTTCCCCCAGAACCCAGAGAAGATAGTGGTTCCCACTGGCGTCAGCTGGAAACACAACAGGATTTCAATAGTTCACACGACATGTCGTCACACACTGTCAGACTCTGTGCCGCTAACAACCAGGAGCTTTCATCGCACACTGTTGCATCTTGTCATGTTCCTTATTGTACAGACGGTACGTGGCAAGATGAAAAGAGGACACATTCAAAAACTCAAAACTCTTCATATGCATTTGGTCATGGGAGGTCTCTGTATCCAGCTGTCGCTACTAAACACAGGGAAAAGAAATATCTGTTTTTATGTCGAATGTGCTCGACTGGGGCTGGAGGAGGAGGATCAGCATGGAGCTGTTTGTGTTCTTTCATTTGCACTGGCAATAAAATGAAACACAGGCTGCCTGGTTTGTGCAGTGTTCTCCCGACACTCTGAGTCTCAGTCTCTTTCCATCTTATCACCGGGGATATTTGCTACACCTCATCACCTCGTCTCATAAAAGAGATGAGTAAAAGTGGGGAACAGAGTTATAGAAAAATCACACGTGGCGCTCGTCACAAAAGACGGTCCGCGCATATTTACTTCAAAATAAAAAAAAGGAACAGCAAGTTGTCTTTCAACTCAAAAGTTGTGGGTTTGATTCCCGTCTACATGCCGATGTGTCCTTGGGCAAGGCACTTCACCACCCCACGTTGCTCCTGACAGCATGATCGGGTACTTGTTTGACCTTCCCAACCTGATAAACGTGTGTTCCAACTTCCGCTCATGTACCTTAAACCTTAGCCCCTCCCACTTCCAATTTACCACGCCCATTCCCTGAACCACTTTCGGCCGTAAATTTCCACCGCAACTGCCGCATGCTGAAATTCTGTGAGCTTTTGGGCATGTTTAAGCCCTCCAAATACGTTGTGAGCTTGTACCCTAAACATGTTCAAATGAAAAGATACCTCAATTCCACCTTTTCATGGTGAAAGTAGCTGTTAAAGAAAAAAACATCTAAATCTGAGGAGTATTTACAAAAGTGTACATGACATTTCATGTCAGTAATATTCAACTTGCAGTTTTTATTGGGATGGGATGCACTATAAAAAATGTTTATAAAAAGTGTTTTAAGACAGACTACGACACTAATTAAGTACATTTAATTAAAAGTAATATTAAATATTATCTAAACACAACTTGTGTTTGTGGTTTCCTGTTTCAGTAGGCATACAAAAGTGTAAATGTGAATAACTTGCATTTCATTACTTTTTCTGAAGTAATACAAAATATTCAGTAGTAACTCACTTATTTTTTTTTTAAATAAGACATTCAGAGACACTAGGTTTGATTGAAGTACTTCTGAGAGAAATTCTCACTCTGACAGCCCATGACAGAAAGAACAGTGCTTTGCAAAAAAATTGCTATGCTGTATCTTTTTCTTTTTTTCTTGAGCCTGTGCTTTGGGATCTGTGATTAGGTGTCACAATTTGACTCTAATCTCCAGACAGCACAGGCAACATTAGAGATTAAGTTTAATTTAGCTGCTGCTCTGGTGATTTGTTACATCATTTCCCTCCACAGGGTTATCTACGCCTCCCACTCATCTCACAATGGTCTTCAAGAACTCTCATGCTGTCACTTTATGCCACTGCTGGATGCTGCTCTAATGAAACTATTCCACACTCAGGCCCGGGTGCCAGCTCTGGAAATCAGCTGCACGCAGGGATCACCTTGAAACTCAAAAACTTATTCAAGGAGCGCATAAACTGCATTGTAGACACAAGTGATGCATTACTATGTGTCTTTTGCATCACTTCCTGTCAGTTAAAATTTGGAAAATTAGAAAAGTGCCTGGATGAACGTTCTTGTGAGTTATTTAACTCAAAATAACATTTTGCATCATGTTTTTAAATTAGTTTGAAATCCTTTGTGAGTAGATAATTTTTGTCTGTCTGTTTTTTCCTCATGTGAGTTAATCACACTGGTGTCCCCTCATATGTGCTATATTTATCATATATGTTCCTCTAAATGTGAAGTTGCAAAACTGACTCTATGTTCTATTGAAGAAGACCTGAAACTAGTGATTGAGACCATTAACTCTTCAGGAAAATGTTTACTGACCTAAATCAAGAGAGAAGCAGAAGCTCACTCAGTATCTTCTTACTTCCGGGTTGTCCTCAGCCAGCATACCAGAAGATTGCGGCCTACTGTTTACGATTCTGATCTATGATTTCACAGCACAAATGTGCTCATAACAACCAACTTTCAGCACCAGAGAGAGCAGTGACAGTGTCGAAAAGACTTTAGACCCCACTGGCAACGATGCAGAGCGGTGCAGACTGTGCAAAACAATTAGGGTGTCATGTTTACATAACTGTCAACCGAAGCCTGAGCTGATAAAAAGCTGTCATTTTTTTGCAGCGTCATCTAACCCAAGACTGATTCCTGACATGTGTCTATTCCCATTGCAGACAAAAGCCTGATGCTAATGCGTTTTCTGACCAGTGGAAAAAGGGGCTTTGGACAATATTGCGGTCTGCGTGATCAGCAATCCTGTACTCCTATCACACAATATATCTGCTTTTCTGTTTGAGCAAAAGCTTCACCTTCTTTGAATCACAACAACGCAGGCTACACAATTTGTTTCTGTCCTCCTGTCCTCCGAGCTGGACAGATAACAACAGTCTCCATGAGTGGCGGACATGGAAATATACACACGGGTAGAGTAAAAAAGTGCAATGCTGAAAAGAAAAGAAAAAATCCCAATACCTCACTCATATTTAAGCTCACATTCTCTCCACCGAGTCCTCGGTCTGTGGTGAGGTCTTCTCCCAGTTGGACGTGCCAGGGAACAAAAAGATTCTACTCGGATTCTAAGCGGTTCTACTCAGAGACTTATCACCCTATCACTAAGAGAGACCCTCCTGAGAAAAGCCATTCCGTACACTTGAACCCGCAATCTTGTTCTTTCAGTCATGACCCATCGCTCATGAGGGTAGTAACAAAGGTCAAGCTTTGCCTTTTTGGCTCCCTTTTCTTCACAACTGCTGCTCCGATTCTCCGGCCACCAACCTCACTCTCCTTTGTTCTCGAGATACTTAAACTCCGTCACTTGTGGTAGAGACTCATTCCCTAACCACACAGTCATCTGCGAACTCTATGTTTGATTTGATTTAATTGATTTAATGATTTAATTAATAAAACTTTGTGTCTATGTTAGCGACATTCTGTCCAGTTCCAGGGCATTTTTAGATTTACATGACAACACCTGGAGGCAACACTCATGCTACAGAAAACTGCTCTAATAATAATTATTATAGTACATTTTTAAAATCATAATCTTTACACTGACCACATTCTCTTCTTCTTCTATGCATGCTTTATGAAAATGACTCATGATTGCAATATGAATTACTTATGTATTGCAACTGAACTCGTCATCACAATAATAATCAACAAAATGAGCCTCACAGTGCAGCCTTGACACATATTGGATTTCCCTCCACTAAGTTGCACGGTGGTCACTGAAGTGAACTTTGTCAGAGTCGGAAGAAACTGGAGCGTGTAAAAGTCAGAGAGGGGGCGAGGGAGGAAATAAAAAGAGAGTCACAGAAGTAATATATAGAGTGTGGCAGAAGAAAGGAGGAAAGATTAAGGAAAGGGGACATAATGAAGAGCAGGGAGTGGTGTGAGGGCACGGAGGTGTGTGAGCGCCTGTCGAGAGGAAAACCTGCAAAAACAGAAGAGAAGCCGCGGAGGAGCGGGAAAGAGAGAGGCTGGAGAGACAGATTGAGTTGGACAGGCTTGTGGAAGACTGTATAATGAGATATTCTAGTGGGTCTGCTGAGGTGGTGTTGGCAGTGTGGCTGCATGTATCCTTGTCCAGTTAAAGTCTGAACCTCGTCTAGTTAAATTCTCCTTCCCGGGGCAACTGAGGACACAGCGACTGCGGGATTGGCATCGTAAAGACAATTGCAGAAGCTGCAGAATCACGGATTTAGATCATTTTCCCGCAGCTTCTCCAAAAACTCTGCTTGCCGTGATGCACTTTAATGTTAGTCTGACAGCGGTGACATGTACCACACCACTCAGTGGAGGAGATCATTTTAAACACATCGCATTATCTGACAATCTCAGGCTTGTATGTCAGAGCACAGGTCATCAGTGTGTCATCACCCGAGCACAGGAGGAAGTAAATTACCACTAGTGCAACGACCTGCATGCACAAAATGTTCTTTACCCTGCAGTGTTAGGTAATGATAGCATGATCGTGCTATCTAAAAGTAGCAACATTGTCAGTTTAATTAACATGTGAAATGTCCAAATGTTGGGGCCCTCATATAATAGGAATTTAACTAGGGATGCACGATATATCGGCATTAATATTGCTATCGGCCGATGTTCGTCATTTTTTAACATATCGGCATCGGTCCAATGAGTAAAACTGCGCCGATTTTAACAACCGATGTTTATACCCGTCTGTTTGTGTATGTGTGTCGGGAAGGGGAGGACATGCGGCATTTGTTTGGGCATATGACAGCGTCAGTGACGCAAGCGCAGCACAAGATGTGTGCTGCGAAAAGCATTATGCGACACTTGCAAAGTCGAGGTAATGCGCGGAGGGTTCCGCGTCAAGTCATTCAATACCACAAATTTGATTGTGTCATTTGAAAAACCGCCACCCTGAAGTACACAAACAACGGCAGGAAGCTAACGCTAGTAACATTAGGCGGCAGACAAAAAAGAAAGCAGCGCAGCTGGGACTCGACCAAAGGAAGACAGTGGCCAGGGCAATAACGATCAAGGTAATGGAAATGATTGCTCTTGACGACCAGCCGAGGGTTCCGACGGTTGATAGCGCATATTGAACCCCGCAACAACCTGCCAAGTCGGCGCTACTTTTCCGATGTTTTGCAATTGAATAAATATCTGGTTGCCATGAATACTGGCAAGTTTGATAAAGTATTTTAACATGTTTTCTTTTATTATGGCAGCTCTTAGTAGAGCTTGTCAGGTATTGTTTCTCATATCTGTTGTGTAGTTTTATTGTGAAGGGAAGTGGCGCGTTTGTTGTTGCCAGGAGGAAGGGTTGTTGACTTTATTTACATACCCAGTATAGACGCCCTTATCTCGGTTACAGTAACTTTGGCAGGGTATTATTTTTATTTATGTTCATGTTTGTAATTTATGATCCAAACTTTCTCACAGGAGTTTAGTGAGTTGAGGGAGTTAAACTGTACTTTAATTTAGTTACACACTTGTTACAAATGGTAAAGGTTTCTAAAAACCTTTACTTGTAGTTGGTTACTTGTGTCTTATGTGACCTTGTTATTTGGAGGTAAAACATGTTTTGAAAATAAAGGAAGACATTCAAAAAATTCAGCTTGCGTGATTTTCATTCTGTACAAACTTTCATCATCTCAGAAACTTTTTTTTTAAAACATATATCGATATCGGTAGATATCGGTTATCGGCCATAGCAGCAATATTAATATCGGATATCGGTATCGGCAGAAGTAGTCATATCGGTGCATCCCTAGATTTAACGATTTAAAAATCGATTCAAATATGATAAAACGTACACAAACATATTACTTGTATTCCCAGATGTAAAGGTCACCACAATCTGGAAGTGTATGCATAATATTGGGGTTATTTTTCTTTCCTCCAGTGTCATTTTTTGGGAAAGTGTCAAATTATTCCACATGCCACAATTTCAAAATCTTTATCTTTTTCGCCCCGATATCCATGCTTGTTAAACTACAGCGGTATAGGAAGTGATACAGGCTCAAAGGATGATGGGGACACATGGGACAAGGGTCCCCAGAAGAAGAACGCCTATCATTTGATATTATAATTTCACAATATTGTGAAATTGACAATGTCGTTACTCGAGACGTATGTAATCAGTGAATTTAAGCAAGTCTAAAAAAATGTTGGTTATTTAACACTATATAATTGGGGTTGCAGTACCTGTTTTATGCACATCTTACATATAGCCCCTTTAACCCTTAGATGAATTAGTGGGGTCAAAAATTACCCCATGGGTTGTTATTCTTCAAAATCTTTGAAATTAAACATTTTTATATTTTCATATTACAGGTATTCCACATAAAACATCGTTTGTGACATGAGGCCATTTGCATTTTTATTTTTTTCTTCATTAATTTTAAGAAAATAAAAGTTTGTATCACTACCCCACTTTTCCATAAGCTTCTCTAAATCTCTGTTGGGGTCACTTTTGAGTGCAGGTATTGGTAGGTCATGCATCCAAGGGTTAAATAATATTGGCTTACATTAAATAACATATGCCTTATTCAATACCTAGAGAATAACTGTCCAACACGTCTATCTCTGTGATTGAGCTTGTACTTTCTCTAATGTAAAAATGAAACAGAGCCAAAACAGACAACTATAATAATAATAATAATAATAATAATAAAAAAACAATCTGTAAAACAGGAGAGGTAAGTTTAGGTCAGTACAATTTTGAAGGCTCGTACTTTTTTAAACATTTCAGCATTCCAGTCCAAAGTGTGCAGTTTTACAAACAATCTTTTGTATAATGGTCCGTTAATCTGAGTTTTTGTCTTTACTGTTCACTAAATTGCAAAATAGCTTCAAAAAAAATAATCCATCATCATCAGTCAGGAGTAAACTGTGTTAGATTTTTGCCATATCATCTATTATCCCTAGCTGCACTGCAGGATAAGTCAATAACTGGAAGATAATTAAGTATTATAGTCACAATAAAATGACTTTTTTTTTTTCCACCCCAAAAGTGATAACTGGAAAGAAATATGTAGTAAACTGCGAGTCGTGGTGTGTGTGTGTGTGTGTGTTTACCTCACTGACAGCGACGTAGTATCTCGGCTGCTGGAAACGCGGCGCGTTGTCATTGCGGTCTCGGACAACGATGCGGACCTCGTGTAGGATCACGGTGCCTATTAGCTCATTGGTACACTGCACCTGAACCACGATGGACTGAATATATGAGGGAGGCTGAGGGAGAGATGGAGACGGAGAGAAGCAGACGGAGGTTAATAGAGAAGTGAAAATTACACCCAAAAAACCCCACAGAATAACGATAACTATTACTTCCAAGAGCACCAGCTTTGTGTGTTATACATTTGGTGCAAAATGGAGGAGCGAGGGTCTGCTGGATTAAAGCTGTAGTACGCAAAAGCGCAAGAATAAATAGCACTCGGCTCATGTGCAGCAAAAGATCCAAAGCAATCTCTGAACACGTACGCCCGTGCTTTGTGACATTTATCGTCCGACTTTCTTTTACAGTCTTTTCCCTCTCCTTTGCTGCATAGACAGCTGTTGCTGATGCCGCCGAAGGGAAGTGTGCACGCGTCTGCTCGTCAGCGCCAGATTTCTCCAAAGCTATAAAAGAAAAAGAGTGTAGAGGGGGTGCAAAACTTCACGCACATTATACTGAAATGGTATTGTGGAATTATTGATCAATAATGATAAAAACATGCTGCCTACCCCAGCTTTAATGGTGCAGGTATGTGTCATTTGGTGATTTTTGTTATTTTTCTGCTTCTGTTTGGTCTTCACGAGCAGAAACGACGTCAAGACTTAACTGATACATATACAGCAGCAGTGCAGGGGGCGGACACGAGAGGAACTCACCCCAATCAGAATGCTGAATGACTTTTTGGGGACGCTTCTTTGGGTTTTTTGCTCGACAGGTTTCAAACTTGGTGACTTACTCAGGGCACCAGTGTGTGCGATGCCAACTTTGACATTGTTTGATCTCACACCCCTAAAATGATGACTTAGTAGGGGAAGTGTGCAGTGCGAACTTTAGTGCTGTTTGGAAAGTGTTTAAGGTGTTAGCAACTACACTTCATTACTGTACATCCTACTGCATGAAAAAAAACACACAAATAGAAAAATACACATATTGATCAGGTACTGCAGTAATTCAGGGGACAAAAATCAAGCAAAGTTCCTGGAATTGATAGATGAATAAATGAAATTGAAGAAGACAAAAACAGTTGCTCCGCCTGAGCCTTTAAAGAACTTACATCTCTATCCAGAACTCGCCCGGTGCTGTTGAGATAGAGGGCTTGTTTGGAAGGGTCGAGAATCACCCAGTAGTCATGGTTATCCCTTAGAGACAGAGAAATGGTGCGATCCGGACCCTCGGCCACGCCGTTTATCTGCATGTTCTCCACCAACAGCGTCCCTGGGAACACAGTGAGAGACGACAAACTCATTCACCCAACGTTAGCAACGGAGAGACACGCTGTCTACCTCCAAGAGCATAACTCAAGAAAACTAAATACATACATTACTTTGGTCATGGACTTAATTTTATCAGTGACAGAAACAACAGACCGTCAAACCCTATCTGCTGTCCTTTAAGTCCATTAAGTAAAGACGATACCTGGAATTTATATGTAGCCAAGCAACAAAAGCAGTTACATGGAGAAGTACACAGACGGTAAAAAGCATGTGGAATTCAATCATATTCAGTCAGTGGAGGCAAAGCACATATAAGGGAATATTGTATTCCTCCTCACTAACTGGAATACAAAATGAAATCACAATTCCCGCCAGGATAACACAAATTGACTCCAATGTATACATTTGCATCTTTTACATAAAAATAAACCTTGAGATACATAAAACTGCACATTTTTGTATGACAGACAGCACTGATGAGAAAAAAAAATAAATGAAAGAAACCCGATTCATTTCACTCAGTTGACTCTGAAGCGAGGGAATGATGAGAATTTTGAAAGACGGACAGGGGGAAAGAGAGGGGGAGAGAAAATGTCACAAACAGGGAGACGAGACATGATTTGAATGGGAACTGTCAGCTGTATATCCTGAAGCGATGCATATTATCTCTCAGTCAATATAAAGTCAGCGCGAGTCGAATTAGAAGGACGGGAGGTCAAAGGAAGAAACGGCTGGAGAAGCTGATAAACATCAGCGTCACGTCCTGACTTTATTTGTGAGTGCCGATAATAATAATTAAAAAAAAAGAAACGCTGATGCCACAATTACTTTATTCACTTGGATTTTTATCGATCAAAACCTCCACTCAAACCAAATAATGTTAAGTTCCCGTTGTGATTCTGACACACTCTTTGAAGGTACAGGATGTCATCGTAGGGGCATTTCAATGACGTTAAAACATATTGGATGTTGTCATGGCAAGTTTAATATTTAAATATGCACTGGATTTCCTCATACCAGGGTAAAAATGACTAATTAAAATGCATTAGACATCCTTGTGGCAGCATGGGAATAACATTTTAAACACATTGGACGGCCTCATAGCGGCGTTAACACGCATTGGATCTCCTCGCAGCAGGCATCCAAATTTAAAACTAATGAAAACAAATCAGTTGCTCTCATAGTGGAATGAAAAAAGCACTGTGTCAAAATGTTAAAACCCACCCGAGTTAACTGTGACATTAATGCGATTAATTGTGATTAAATGTTTTAATTGTTTGACAGACACCAGACATAATGTTTTAATAATGGAGTTAAAAACATCACATTTCAGAAAAGACAGTATTGGAAGACATGGGACGTCCTTTAAAACATGCCGTGTCACGCTGGCTTCTTTGAGTGGTCGGCTGTCAACCTTACGACGCTGCCATTCACCCATTCATGCACATTCACTCACACATTCATACACGGCATCAGACACCTTCGCCATACCCATTAACAGGCTGCCGTGGGGTTAAGTGTCTCGTCCAGGGACACATCAGCATATAGACTAGGGAACCAAACCCCCTGGCCTTCCACGTGGAGGACAACCTGCGGTGCCACTGATCCAGAGCGACCCACTTTAGTAGGTCCAGCAAAGAATACTTTGTCTACAAAACCTGGTGTTCTGCTGCTTGACAAATGACTATAGTCTTACTTATTTTGTCAGAATTTCACCACAAATACTTATTATGTCACTACAGCAAAAAATACTATATGTTTCTGACTAAAGCTATCACTGCAGAACTGATGTGAGGGATATGAGGGGAGCTCTGAATACAGCTGCTCTGTACAGCCTCAATTCATAAGAGACCCATTACCAGGCCCTGCACACTGCATTATTAATCAAAAACAAAACAAAAACCACTGTGTGTGTGAGTGAGGGAGAGAGAGAGAAAACCATCCTTCAACACGTAAAAAAAAACCAGCTGCAGTGTCTTTATTTGTGTCATGTTTGACACAAGTAAAGACACTGCAGCGGGGCTTTTTATTTTTCATTTCCTGCATCACTGTAACTATTGAATCTGCAAAATCTGCAAGTGTGTGTGTGTGTGGGGGGGGACATTAGAAATGAGAGACAAAGACAGAGATTTAGAGAGAGGGAAAAGTTGAGGAGGCGTGAGGGTTTGTTTGCTTTGCCCATAAAGTATGTGTTTATGTTCGAGAATAATTATATCTTCCCTTCCACGCACTACCTCACACAAATGGGTCGTGGCTTTTGGTGTCTCTATGGAAACCACGTGAAATGCGTTGCCGTGATTTTGCTGATGTTAAATAAACCGGGTAACTTTCTGAAATCGGTTGCTTGAAATGAAAAAGCACATCGCAGGAAGTGGAATTCATCAACGGAAATGACTTCTTTTTTGCCCTTCTATCCCTCGGCTTTCACTCATCTGACTTTTCTGCTGCCGTCTTGCAAAAATGAGTGAAAAGAAGAGGCACGCACGGGTAAAGAAGAAAGAGACAGAGAGTCCCTGTGTAACTGATCTGTATCTAATTTAATTCCATAGACCATCTAATATAAATGGGCTCTTTTCACAGTGACCTCACTTTATGTGACTGAATATTGCACTCAGCAGCACCTGATTAAATTGACCCATGCGTTAAAGCATATACAGCCTCAGACGTGTGAGAGTACGTGGGTGTGTGTGTGTGTGTGTGTGTGTGTGTGTGTGTGTGCCGCAACGCCGAGGCATTGTCGGAGAAAAATAAGAAGGTTGCACAAAGGCCAATTAAGACTGCAAGAAAAATGAGACAGATAGAGGAGGAGATAGAGGAGGAGAGTCGGGGAGAGGGATTGGGTTGAATGAGAGGGTGATAGAAATCAAGAATAAAGACAATATCAGGAGAAAAGAGAGGAAAATAAGATTTTTTAATTGAATTTTTAACGGGGGTGTTAGCTCAAAAGAATGTGGGGAGGCTGCTGAGGTGTCAGGTGAGAAGCAATCGCCGCATATACCTGCAACTTCAGTTTATGGGAAAGTGGAGGCCACTTTATTAGGTACACAGGAAACCCAATTAACTTGATACCCTTGGCACGGGTGGGGCCACCATAGAAACCCCACACAAACCTGCTTGGGACCCAGTTTGTCAGCCCAAATATAACCCTTATGGGGCCCACATGGTCATACTGGCTGGAGAGTGGTAATTGAATGACCGTTGCCTCTTTATCCAGTCCAAACCAGTCCTCAAGCACACATTTTATCCCAGAGAACTGTTGCTCACTGGCTATTTTAAAAATGTCCCTCCATAACCTTGTGCTCTCCTACCTGCAATCACTCGTTAGAAGCCAGAAATCCTCAACCTTCCACCTCCACGCTAAGCACCTAACTTGGGGGGACAAAGCCTGCCCACTCACTCTGGATCACCAGTCTCCCAACAGCTCAGAAGTTGTCTTTGTCCTCCTTAATACTGCCCTAAAATGTGTTTCTGATATTGTAATAACTTTTTCTGTGCTTTAAACTAAACTGCCCAACAAAATCTGAGATCTTACCACCAATATCTTATCCTCTTTTTAGAGTAGACTTGAATAAACAGACCCCATTGATGCCATTCAATTTCATGACCTTACCTCAATATATGAAAAGTGCTTCGGAAATAAAAAAACTGCCTGAATAAACTCTACTCGTACCATTCAAAACAACTGAACGAACGTGTTTGTTGTAGCGGCGTCACATCTATGAGCGGAAAGAATATTCTTTATTGAAGGAAAAACTTCAATCAGTGTTGATTGTACTGTTAGTGTTGGTGTAAGTGCACTTAAGCATCGCGGGCGTAACTGAGCGTAACTGACAGGTTTACAGTGAAACGCGAGTGTAAAGATGTTTGGCCTGATTGTGGTTGGCAGTTTCCCTGCTCCGACAAATGAGGTTATCTAAATGAGGAAGTTATTTGGTTTCCAAACATTACTCTGAAATTGGTTGTGACACATGATTCAGAAATTATAAAAAAAATTATAGGAATGAAATCTAAATTATTTTAATTAATTATATATATATAATTATATAAATAAAACATATACTTGATTTTGCTTGACCCCTGCTCCACAATCTTGATAACAAGTGTAACTGACAGCCAGCATTAGCTGCTAGCTTCTGATTATAAATCAACAACATTTCAGTTTACTTTACGCTTCATAAGACTGCAAACAGCATTTAATAACAAAAAATAAAAAACAAACTGAAATTGTGAAAAGTGTAATTTTGGTAATAACAACTCAGCTCGGAAACATTAGCCCAACAGGCAGTTTTTTGTGTTTTGTGTTGGATCAGTCTATTAATGCACTGAACTCACTGAACTTAGGGCATTGGTGATTTCAGAGCAACACAATATCACATTTTAAGTGTAATTAAAAACATCATTGTTAGACTCTATAATGTGTAGTTCACACTACACCAATTTCAGCCCACTTGTACTGCTCGAATACATTTTTTGATGTATTTAATGGGAATTGGGTTAGGGTTACTCATGGGTAAAATGACTGCAATGTGTGCGAGAAAAGTTTTATCGACTTTGGCTCCAGTTGGCCTGAGTGTGAAAGCAAAATCAGGGAGAACGTGCTAATTGTTTTCTTCGTCTGCTTCATTCTAGCAACCATTCAAATTCAGGTGTCATTTCCGGCACAATGCTGACAGGCATTCATATTCTGGCTGTTAGCATAGCCGTTAGCCATGGATGCTTCAGCAACTTGGAAGAAGCGCTCGAAATGTTTAATTTCAAGCTTACAGATGACTTAAAATCGAGGGAATGAAGTCCTGAAAGATACAAAAGAGCGGCAACTGTAGCTTTGTTACTCAGCTCCATTGCTGGTTTTCCTCTTGCCCATACTCACTGTGTTTCTTGTGCAATTGTGATGTAACATTTCACGCACAGGTAACACGGCGGGGACAAAGAAAAACCAACAACAGGTAATGGAAATGGTGTTGATCACACTGCTAATTTTAGTGTGAAAGAAGCTTAAGTGCGAGAACCCAGCAGCACGTCTGCCACACTGGAGACCCCGATCTCATTTCCACCATGTTGGAAATTGTGTCTGCGACTGAAACTCGAACAGACAAACGACAGTGGTTCGTCACCGAAAATCAGAGGGAGAAGGAAAAAAGAAAAGCAATAAAAGCTCAGTGGTCGACCTGTCAACAATGAAACAGAGCTAAATTTAGCCTGGTGTCGCTGGCATTCTCTGTGTCAAGTCTCACTTTTTTTTTTTGGGACCATGTGTGTTTTCTTGAAAAGTCAAACTAGTCAAGAAAGTGCAGTCCCTGCATTTGTTCTCACCTGGTGCAAACAAATCCAGCACAAAGACGACGTGTTGTGAAGTTTTCATTTGATTTCAACATGAAAAAATGTGAGTTTAGTAAACAGGTTACTGTCCAATATGTTCACATTTGCCTGCTGTCTTCTACATAATATAGAATTGGTGCTGTATTGATTGGGGGCGACAGTGGCTCAGTGTTAGAGCAAGTCGTCTCTCAACTCTAGAGGTAGTGCGGGTTAAATTCCCAGCTCCGCTAGTTTACATGTAGATGTGTCCTTGGGCAAGACACTTACCCCCACGGTGCTTGTGACAACAAAGTGAAAACTGGAGTGGAAAGCAGCTTTTAGTGGTCCATGAGACAAGAAAAGCTCTATATAAATAAAGATCATTTACCATGTAAAGTATTAAAGCTACAGACCCATTTTCTGTATCAAGTATCTGTTTCAACATTGGAAGAAATCCAAATTTCTAACGGCTGCAATCTCGCAATTTGCTATTGTATATATATATATATTTATATATATATACACACACTACACAAGTAGAATAATTTTTAGATAGATTTGTATCTGATCAATGAAAAACGTAATTGCATGAGGGGAACGCTTGTTAATATTATTATTTAGACCCACACTAGACTGCAGATACTGCAGTCTTGTTTGTGTGCTTCCATCTGTCCATTCTCCTCCCATAGTTACGCATATCCACTTATTCCAGTCACCCTTTTAACACTTATTTTATTATCCTTTTCTGTGACATTTCCCTGGGCTAACATATATATGTATATATGTTATATGTATATATATATATATATATATATATATATATATATATATATATATGTATATATATATATAAATACATATATATATATATATATATATATACATATATAAATATATATATATATTCAATTCATAATAAAATGTTAACTTGCATCCCACCTCTCTTCTTTCTTCTTGTCTCTCAGCATTTTTTGCTGAAGATTATCAGCCTAAAGCTCTCTTCTCCATTAAATCCACAACACCGTTTCACGGCCGCAGAGCAATTCATGGCGTTATGCAAAAACAAGCCATTCCAATGCTAAATTATTCTTCAACAATGCTGTAAGGGAGACTGGTACAGGCACACAAATGTACACTTGTATATACGGCACAGTACTGATGCAAAAACAGCACACTCATGGAAACATGTTCATCCAACTGAGATTGTCGTGAACTGAATTTATTAAAGTTAACACGCCCAGATAATGCAGTTGGGAGTCACATTATTTTTGCATGCATATGGTCAAATGGCAAATGGACCCAAAACTAGGCCTGGCACTCTGTGCATGCTCCACATTTCCTGCCTGTGGGCTTTGAAACAATAGAAAAAAGAACAATGTGGTGAAATCCAGACATTGCTCTGTCAATATTGGAAGTTAAAGTTATTTTGAAGCACTTTGGTTTGGTTTAGGCAAGAAAAAAAATTCAACTTGGGTTTGGTAAACACTGGCACAGGCAGCAATTGGCTTGGAAAAGTGCGTCTGCTTCCGGTGACATTCACGGCTGCAAGTGAAAGCACAAGATTCGTTTTTTGGTCTTGTGAGTACTGTAAAATATAATCCTGCTGTTGGTAAAGAATTTGAGACTTTAGGTTTAGGTGGTCGGATATTCTGATGGTAACATTTGCTGTTATTGCACTCACTTGCATACAATTGTCCACTCTGCCATTACTATGAGCACATGAAATATTTAATAAACAGAAAAATGCATTATGCCAGTTTCAAATGAGCTCAACACTTTAGTTATTGAAAAAAAAGTATAATTACTGTTGTGATTGTATGCATACACAGGAAAAAAAAAGAAGAATATTAAAACTAAATAGGGATGGATAGCTTTATGTTACACATTAAGCCGTCAGCAACAGACGCAGACATGCCAGCTAAAGTAGATGGAAGGCACTGCTCTCCTCCATGTCTGGTGTCGCTCTGCTAATCTCTTTTTATGTCAGTTAGGATTACTGTGATCATGTCTCACGATTTAAAGCCTTGTTGAAAAGCCGACATGGCAAACATTATGACAGGTCGCCCTGCCAGTATACAGCAATGGAAACGCTGAGGATAATTTAACTACATACACAGCGACTTGTCTGAGTGTTTACATTTCACCTTCCCCCATATAAGATTTAGTGTCTTTTCTCCGAGCCAACATACGCCTGAATTTACTTGTGCTTAAAGTAAGAAATAAACTTGTCAATTAAAATGTGATCCCACTCTCTGCACTTGACAACAAATATGCACAAACACAGACACTTCTGCGCAGACTCTGATGGTGTGTTTGCTTATATTACTCCATTCAGTCTAAACTGCACAGCCATGAAACCAGGAGCCACTAATTATCTTATTTAATTAATCATTTAATTAACAAAAGACACTAAGGATATCCCCTTTGGTGCTCAAACGAGAAGATTTTATGAAACCTTTGGCAGCTTTTTTTGCTTTGTCAGATGTTTGTCAGCTGTACCATCTGATCATTTATTTAACCTTGTTATTAATACAGTACATTATTGGCATTTCAGCTCCACTTCACTGATGGACCTAAACACAATTTGGAGCCTTTAACACATATGTGCCTGTTCATAAGCTACGGTCCTCAATGAAAGCCTTGCATGTCATTCCTAAAACTCGGCTGAGGTCTAACGGTGACCGGACCTTCTCATATCCCACTTGCCACTGGTCAAAAACATACTGAATCCCAGATGTCCAAGGTATAGCTTCTCATTCATCCAGGTCACAGTTATCCAAAACACTAGTAGACTTGAAAACGTCAATGAAACTTTGGGAAGTTTTCAAGGAAAGCTTAAAATGTAGTTGCTACCTACTCTTCTACCTACTCGTCTTCTACAGATGTTTACAACACTTCTGTCCATTAGCATTAACGTTTGTAGCGATCCTTACTTTTCAGCACTGCATAGAATTGATTAGAATGAAAACAAAAAGTCAATGTTGTCGGTAATCAGCGACATATCTCAGGCTGTGTTATTCCTTCCAAGGAAATCTCGTTATCATTCGTGATAGGAAGTCTGGCTCTTTTCAAAGATTTGGTTCTTTTGGCTCGGCTCCCATAGAAGAGCAGGATCTTACGGCTCCCAAAACAGCTCTTCATGTAGTCTCACTCACAGCCTTCCATTTATCCTAATTTAGCAATTATGAATGGTTTGTGTGTTGGTATGCATTTTTTAATCAGTGTTTACATAAAAGCCTTATTTTAATGCTTTTCAGTACAAAAAAAATGTACAGTTACTATTTTTATGTAGGATTTTAATCAAACCTTTTTTGTTATAGTGCACTTAAATGAGTCTGGATGGATAAATCAGATCACAGGTGGATCTCAGAGTGTGAATTGTTAGGGGATATATTAAGGTGTAAATGTAATCAGGTTAAGATAAGTGCATTTGGTCTAGTGTACACTAAATGCACTGATCTTTAACCTGATTACATTTACACCTGTTTTTGTGCATTAAGCCTGTCCAGAACTGGGACATACTAAATTATTATGAAATTAATGCATCAAATTATATTATCAGCTTGTTATGTCTTTGTTGTAATTTTACAACGTTGGGTGAGGAGGGCACCTTGCACATTACATGGGGACATTGCACTTCTCAAGTGATCACATATGATAAAATACTTACTTATTACTACTAGAAATGGATGATTAGCAATTTCTAAATGTGTTTCATCTGTTTAAACCATATTTGAGTCATTTCTGGGCATTTGAGTAGCAGTATTTGAAACTGTGACGGTATTTGATCAGCAATTATATATATATATATACACACACCGGTAACTGTTTCTTTGGGCTTTGTACGTTTGCTTAAATATCTAAAGCCATACACTGGTTGTGTAGGGTAGTTATTGCATGGATGCAGGGACAGGTGTGATTTTATCTCTCCAGATAAAATCTGGACATGAAACCTGTATATAACATTTTCTTCAATAAAAACAACTTATTTTTAATGGAAAACAAATTCTGACCGGCAAAATGTCTAAAACTATCTCATTAATTCACTTGTTTAAACTGTAAAATTTCAAAAACAATAATAAAAAGTTTACAGGGTGGCATGATTGGGACTAATTGTGGTTTAGTGTTGTCACTTCCTGTCAGAGAAGCACCCAGGGTTAGCGTCCCCAATGTACTTCCCTATTCTTTAAGGCAAGATAAGCTAACTGCCAGCTGTGGCCTCACATTTAGACAAAGGACAGTAATGACCTTTCAAGCCAACTCACAGCAAGAGAGCAAACAAGCAAATTTCCCAAAATGTCAAATGATTTCTTACAGCGAGCTGCCCTGTGAATGGCTACATTTTGTAACACGTGCAATTCCTTTTTATTTTTTTTAAAGCAAGACAACGTTTTGTGCTCATGCTCAGTGACGTAGCACACATTGAATCATCGTGTTCCATCATTATGTCGGGGCTGACACAAATGCAGAGAGAAGGAAGTTAAGGAAAAAAGCATTAAAACAGATCAATACTTACCGTTGGGACTCTCTTCATCTATGGCAACAATGGTAGCAGGAGGACCCGATCGAGAAAGTTTACATTCTGCGAGGAATACAAAGAAAAGAATGGTTAGCACAGACACATTTTAGGACTTCAAGACCTTTATAAAAGTTTGAAGTTATAAACTCAGTTGTAAAGGGAGACATTACTTGATGAAGGAATATAATGGCAGACGCTTCACTCTTTTCTCGACACTTTACTTTCTTTTTTTGTAACGATCATTTATTTTTGCTAAAGGAAATTATGGAAAGCCCTGGATAAACTAAATTTAGGAAAGAAATTGAAGGATACTACTACAATTACATCTGATTGACTTTGTGAGTGGGGCCTGTTAGCAGCATAAGCCTGCACTACTGTGACCGGGAGTGAGAAGCTCAGCTAACTAAAGCTATTATAGCAGCAAGATGCCTCCCTCTTCCACATATGACTACATAACACAAACTCCTTTAGAGAATTTTTTGAATTTTGGAGGGAAAAACTTAACCTAATGTTATGTCTTTCTTTCAGTCAGCGTAGCCTGTTAAACGCTAGTGCTAATGTTAGCAGCAGTTTCACAGTCAACTGTCATGAAAACAGATGAAGACAAGTGTGTTGCTAGTAACGCATGAAACATGCTCACTTAAAACAGTATTATCTGAATGTTCGCAATTAAAATATATATAGAATTGTTTGTTTAATTGTTTTTTTTCTTTATGTGAGAAAATATATTACTTTTATACATAAAATGTACCTTTTAAATGTTTTAGCACTATTGAGTACCAGTCTTTATTTAAAAAAAATAAAAATAAAATGTTTAATGTTTAGTGGGGTTTTTTTCTGCTGTGCCACGAACAACTTTCTCCTTTAAAATCACTCTCCCAACTTGGAATGGAAACAGACACGACACACACACACAATCAAATATTTTGAAAAAAATGATGGAGAAAACTGGAGGAGTGTGGTTAAAGGCACTGGGGGTTGAGGGATGACATGATAGAAGCAGTGTCCAACACAACACAATCATGATGGATGGGACTCTTTAAAGGTAAAATGAAAATGATAATAATAATAAAAAAAAAGGTGAAATAATAAAGTAAAAACCATGGCTGAGATATTACGAGGATGACACATATGTGGGGATAAATAAAGGATAGGCTTGGCTGACGCTGTACAGCCATCTCTGCGGGGTTAGCCGGGGTTAATACAACTAACACAGTGACTGAACACACAGCAAACGGAGCAGGAAAAATGAAAAGGGTCCTTACCCTCATATTGCCAATCTGCCAAAGAGAAACAGCCACATCCCATCAGGAAGGAGGGAAGGAGGAAAGGGAAGGTGGCACCCAAGGGAGTAAAGGAAGAAGGGAAAAAGCAGAGGAAAGAAATCATGAAAGATAAGAATTACCCTTTGTAGAAAAAGGTTAGCAAGATATTAGTGTGTTCACTAATATTTTGCGCACATTTTGTGTCATGTGATGCTAATTGCACAAAATCCACAAAATGAACTGCAGAGATGAGAGATGATGCATAGGTGAATATCATTCGCCTCACCCTTCCTGTGTGAATAGGAGAATCTATGTAGCCTTCAGTTAACATCAAACCTCAAAAGATTAGCTTAGTTGGTCCATTATGGTCTACTGTAAATACATGGTGGCCTCTGTCGAGCTGACCGAGCACCTGGGTTAATGAAAACAGCAATCCAGTGTCTTTTTTAGGTTGATTGGAAAACAAGCGTTGTAAGTGACCAGGGACAGCAATGAAAATGTGTTTCCGACAAAAAATTAAAAATAGAATTTGTGCATGATATTTTTCTATAATATTTGCACTTGTGATTTTTTATGACAAAATAATATCCCTACCACATTCCGACATACAAGCCTTCAAAATAAATGTTCTCTGCTACCCCCATTCACATGAAAACAAAGCGTAAATCATGTTTCAGTTCCCTATCTGACAATGCTGTGCACAGCATGTCACACACTGATGGACCATAAAAAGCCATGGACCATATATACAGTACAAGTACCATACAGGTATAGAAAAATGGACAAAGCCTTCCAACTGTAAAGCAAACTCCCATTCGGCAGCCATGACCTGCACCGTGACAGGTCACAGACATCACCTGCAACCAGGCAACTATTGCATGATACCAGATATACTGTATTGTGCTATAATGTAATGTATTCACATATATATAATGTATCACATTACCCACAAATCCCAAATTAGTAAACACAGATTTCAAGAGTAACACCGCTTGAATCTTTGAACTTTCTTTAACCTTCTGGGAAAAAAATGGAAAGGGGAGTCAAACATGAAATGTAGTACACAAGCCTGACGTTTCAGAAAGATGGAAATAATACAAGCAAATAAGAAACGTCTTGTGATGTGTGTGCGTGTGTGTGTGTGTGTGTGTAAGCGTGTACAGTACACACACATTAAAATTAATCTCCCTAAGCTTTTCCACCACCACATTAACTGAATCACCATGTGTATAAAATATCAGTTTGTTCTGAGCTGGAGGCTTAAAATGATGCCATTCATTGAAAAGAGCAAATAAAGCAACAGCATTTAAGGATTGTCCTTTATTCAATATGTGTGCTCATCTTTAGAATACCAGAGTATAAGAACACCCACGTTCAAGCAGATGGGGTGACATTACTGTACAGCTCCTGACGATGGGTTGGGAGAAATCTCACAGGAAGACTAGAAGACAGATATCTGCTCACCTAGAAAATAGACTTCATGGAACAATGATCACACTCTCTTCCTCCCTCCCCCTGACTCTCTACCCCCTTCATGATTAAGCTTTATAACCGTAAGATACCATACATTATCGTTGCATTCATTGCTATTGTTTCTTGCTGGAGTGGGGCGGGGATGCTATTGAATGTCCCAGAAAACACATTAAACCGTTAAGGTCCCTGAATTAGTTTTACAATGTGTCATGGTGACAAGGAAGCAAAGAATGTTTCCTGAGCTTATATAAGTTTGCTGATGCAGGGCTTGACATTAGAGCCGGATCCATTTTATTTCCCCATGAAATGAACTTGCCCATGAAGTAACCCTGTCTCCAAAAAGTGCATTCCTACAACGTAACTACGTAGTCAATCACATTTTATTGGAACTAATTTTTCCAACCCGTTCTCATTCCGAGAGTGTCACATACCGCCACTCCGTTATTGTCCCTCAGCGTTGCCTTACAGGCACAAAGGGTATCCTTCTGTATCTGAAAGAGACACTCAGTTCACAGTGTGAGAGGATATCCTCTAAATCTAACCATAATCTCAGTCCTTTTCTTGGCTTGAACCTTAACCTCAGTCCGATCCTGGTCCCTAACCCCAACCTCACACTCTTGACTTTTATTTTAGCGCCTGCGTGCGCCGCTAGTGGGTTTATATTGGAGTCAATTGAAAGCCTGATGCAGAAGGATACCTTGTGTGTCTGTAAAGCAGGGGTGTCAAACTTAAATGACCAATGGGCCAATGACTGTCTCGCCTGGTCAGTCGGGGGCCAGTCAAGTAAAAAAAAAAACGCCAAACTTTTTTGGGAAAAGCAACAGTTGCGGTGGACGATATGAGCAATAAATTATATATCAATATTCCGTATTAATTCCGTCTTTTACTTCTTCTGTCTTTTATCCATTATTCTGTACAGCACTTTGGTCCACTGTGTTGGTTCTAAAGTGCTTTACAAATAAAGTTGGATTGGATTGGATAATTTCAAAATATAAGTGCTTGTTTTAATATGCAACAATAAAAAAAAACATATTTATGATGCAAAATTAATAAATTACTAAAAACATATAGAAATGACTCGTTACAACTTGATACTGTTTGGAGGGCCACATGAAATCGATTGGAGGACCACATGTGGCCCCCGGGCCGCAACTTTGAGACCACTGCTGTAAAGCGACACTATAGTATCTTTATTTTTAACACAACAGAAAAAGTGACGTGATTCCCATGTATTCATACTGGAAGGAGGACGGGTAAGCGACATGTCTGGTCAGCAAGAGACCACAGTTCAAGACCAATTCAACAACAATGGTTGTAAAGGGGTATCGCGGATTGTTGTGGTGTTATTAGGACAATCTGATGACGTGAATGACATGAAAAACCATGATCTTTTCCAAACCTTAACCAGCCTGCGTTTTATGTCTATACTGAACCAAAACAATTCCCCTAGAAACCCAGCAATCATGCACACCAAAAACATGGCTGCCAATATACAAGGACAAAAGGAGAAACGGATTTTAGCCACCGATATAAACCTCGCCTAATCTAATACAGGCAAGTGTCAGTGTAAGAATGGTATTTGGAAATCACTCACTCATGCACACTTAGGTCCATAGTGAAAATCATGAATGTAACATCATGGCACACAAGTTCATCGTCCACTACTGCCTTCATCAGTAAGTTGAAATGTGTTATTTTGCGATTGTGGCGTTTAAAAACCTATGTTCTGATTTGTCTGAGATGGGCCACACGGGGGGAGAGCAGTGGCAAGCATTGTTGCCTTACAGCAAAAAGACCCAGGTTTGCAACCCAGTCCGATTGAGGGCCTTTCTGTATTGAGGTTCT
Organism: Solea senegalensis; assembly: GCF_019176455.1. Lineage (NCBI taxonomy): Eukaryota > Metazoa > Chordata > Actinopteri > Pleuronectiformes > Soleidae > Solea > Solea senegalensis. The sequence goes on from NC_058041.1 coordinate 14,978,873, forward strand.
CCCCCTGTATGCATGTGGGTAGACTGGCTTTTCTCCCACTGCCCAAAACATACCCTGTACCCTGCCTTTTAAGCTGGGGTTGGCTCCAGCGACCCCAACAACCCTCAAGTGGAGGATAAAGTGGTAGACAATGAATAAAATGGATGAAAGTGACACAAACTTACTAACAGAAGCAGCAGTAGACCAGCAAAGTTTAAATTTACTATATGGACTTGTGGTTTACAAAAACAAAAATCACAGTAAGATAAAATATCATAAGCCTTAAAGTATCATAGACTTAAGAGGTTAAGAGGTTTTATTAGCAAAGCCTTTTGTTACGTTTGTTGTCCCCACTGGTAGCTATGTCTTGGAGCAAGCCTATCTGTCTTGCACTGGTTGCTAGGTTCTTGGCACAGGGGGCTCACACAGCACTGACCATGTGTCAGTACCTCATACAACCAACTCACACTGAACTCACACTCAACTTTGGTGCAGGAGAAAGAGAGTTTTACAAGTCTGTAGTCAGTAAAAATATTGATGAATAAATCATTTGTCAGATAGCTTGCACTAAAGGCCATGTTTGCAGAGAGAGCGGAATTCTGTCTCATGCTGTTTCTATGAAGGGGGCACACAGGGGGCGTCGTCTTATGTAACCACTCTTTAAAAAGCATGAACTAACTCACATTATAGCATCAATATTCAGGTTTTAATTGAGTATACTGTTGAGTTGTGAGATGTTTGAGTTCAAACAGACAAAAAAAAAGGAATTTTCATGGACGCATGAACCACGGAACCATAGTCACTAGTTACATCACACACAAGGCTGGACTGTGTCTGTGTGTGTGCCTCAGGTGACAGATGTGTATCCCCTGCATGGCTGCCTTTTCATCCTATAGTGTAAGCTGAGGCCCCTCATCTATTACTAATCAGCCATTTGTTCTCCACGGTGCAGCTCCGTCTCTGGGTTTCCTTCCTTCTCTGTCTCACCTCATCTGCCTCCCCCCCTCCAGCTGTCGGCGTGCCCCCACACACACGCCCCTCCTCGAATATTAAACATTAAATGGGAAGAAACGGCAAAGACGTCGGGGCTTTAATGCAAAGCGACAGATGAAAAAAGGTGAGATTGGGAAATGAAATGAGCTCGGGCGAAAAAAAACATGAATTCATGAAATGCTAATTTCCGAGCCTGGTCTCGTGTGTCTGTGGTGAATTTGAAGAAATTGCGTGCGCTATGTTAAATTGTAATCTTCGTGAAAACAAATTGGGTCTGTGTATCTGCAGAACAGTCGAACTAACAAGTGAATCATACATTCTGACAGCACGCTCCAAATAAAAGAGCACACCCTCTTGTCTTCATGAACGTTAAAGCTGCTGTAAGAGATATACTTAATTTAACTTAATGTGATAAATAGCTCAATATTCTTACACGGATCTAGACTCTTCGTTGATACGTGACCTGGGTCTTCCATTATGAAGACTCTAAAAGGAAATCTAGGATCTCTGCTTGTATGTACACCAACACTTGTTGGTTTGAGAAATCCAAACAAACATGCTCCTTGTTTGTCTTCCCTTGGTTTCAGGTACTCATGTCCCTCAAGTGTGTACTTGCGCTCGCCCTCATACGGTTGTCTCTCACCATGCATTCACATTTTTCTCCACTGAGCCTGCACTTGTGCCTGCACCTCACCCAAGAATTCTCAAGAAAAAAAAAAAAAAGAAGATGTCAATGAAATGACTTTGTGCATGTACAAGTGAATAAATCCATATAATGTCAGGTTTCAGTCAAGCTGATGAAAAGCTCCACAGGGAGCGATGGGAAGGGGGGAGTGAAGCGGTCAAGGTGTGAGAGTGCATTTAATAAAAGTTGAAACTTTTAAATAGAGCTCTCCGTTCAGACAATATCGCAGACAAACAATGAGTAAGGCACAGTCCTTTATTGAAACCTGATGTGCCTCAATCAATATCCTCTTTATTTACTATTCACCTTCGTTCTATATACAATTGGCAGGAGGAGTGGGCATGTACAGGTTGCCAAAATGTGGCAGAAAAGAAAAAAATGCTCTCCTTTAACAGCAAAGAAGACCAAGGAAGAACAGAGAGGAAGAAGACGAAGTGTAACTCAAGACCACAGCAGTATCTCAGGAGTCAAAACGAGGCCAGAGGTTGTTAGAGACAGCTGTTGTTCATGCGTACGAACAGCAGACGGCTTAGCAACTGTCTCCATGACACAAACACATGCCACGCGTGCTGCTCGGGAGCTTCATGTCACAACCCCCGTGTGCACATTCACACCACTTGACCCAATCAAGCTCATCCACCTGGCTGCAATGACACACTCACACATGCTAGAGTTACCATGAAATATACATGAAGAGACAGTGACTCAGTGAGGGCAGCTGGACAACGTTGCAGTGTGTGTGTGTGTGTGTGTGTGTGTGTGTGTGTGTGGGGGGGGAACCCTTGTGCCGAGAACCAGCCTGAAACATGGACGTGTGGTTTTACCGAAAACACTGCAAGGAAAAACTGATTTTTAATAAAATTAGAAAATATTAAGAATGTGTTTGCAATTGTATCTCACCAGTAGAAATTTTGAGGTTGCTTTGTAAGCCACTCGCGCCCTGTACCAAATCCCAAGGAGAAAATCAGCAATTTTACATCATGGCACACAGGAGCTTTTGAGTCACAGCTGCTTGCATCAGTATGTTAGTGTGTTTTATTTCGAGACATCTGTGTTTGAAATCGTTTGTTTGGATTCACCTCAGTGACACAAACGTACCAAATGAGGCAGCAGTCGACCAGCAGCGGCTGTGTCCATGTCAGCTAAATGGGCTGATTTTCTCGATGGACTTTGGTGTGGGAAAATGACACAAACCTCAGTCTCCAGTCACAAAAGAAGTTCTCAAATGGAGATAAAGCAGCAAAAGGAATTCTTAAGATATCAAAGACTTGAGGCAAAGTAGATTTCCATTAGGTGAGCCTTTCATTAAGCGACCATAGTCTGATTTTCCTTCTGTCTCCACCTGCCATTTTTTCCAGTGAGTGGGAGCCTGCCTGGTTTATAGTAGGTCTTGGCACAGAGGTTGATCACGGAACAGTCAGTGCTGACTAAGTGTTAATAACTCATACAGGCACACTTCAAAAAAAATCTCAACAATAATTAAAATTTTTAATAAACTCATTTGGCCAGGGGGCAGCCCCATAGGAACTTGGCTTGGTTGCCGGTTGCCGGTTCAGCTCCCCACAAGGTTAAATGGTACTTCGGAGGACGAGAGGGCGGACAGTAGTATATATCCATGCTCTGTAGATACATATTATACAACAATGTTAAAGGCGACATAGACCGGAAGCTCCAATTATCGTATCTGCTTCATTACCTCGTTTATGAAACCCTAAAGTTTCAGAACAAACAGTTCAGCCACTGCTGAGAAAATAGTGTTGTATTGTTTTCCTGGGCTCTGCGAAGCGGATCGGCACTTCCTTAATTTGATGATGTCATCAGAAATCCTCACCACTCCTCTCACCACCGTAGCGCCGCCTGGTGCGGGCACTAGTCCGGGCACATCCGGTTGCGTACATTCAACCGCAGAAGAAGAAGAACTACTCTCGTTGTAGCTGCTGAGATGCAGAGCATCCACCGTGCCAGAGGGGGAGCTGTGTATCTGAGAGCTGGCCTATCTATTACGTCACTTCCAGGTACCTGGCCAATCACAGGACAGTGGGAAAGCACTCGTTGGCTGGCCAATCACAACACAGTCCACGTTCTGGTGGTTTGGTTTTAGCTCGTTTGCAGCGACTAGGAGGTTTTTAACCATGAAAACAAGTCAATATATGTAAGTAGACCTCCATAACTAACATATATGTGTGATACAAGCATTCTATGTCACCTTTAAAATCCTTAAAAAGTACTTTCTACTTATGACATTGCATCATTGCATTTTCTTCTGAAGCTTCTAAATCTTCAGTTTTTTTTTAACCATGCCATATTGTGCAAAAATGATGCCCGTGTGGTTTGAAGTTGCACTTGACTGCGTTTCGCTTGTGTGACCATCTGTTGTTAGATGGATGTTCAGCTAAGTTGCCTGGCGTCTTGATTGTGAATGGGGGAAAAACCCAGTGTGTGCTGGAATTATATTTGGCCACACTCTAGCTATGAAGCCAAATGAATGTCATTTAAGGAGACGTGGGTGTTGATTAGAATTCTGAAAAAGGCTTCTTTTTCAGCGAAAGATTGTATGTCTCTCTATGTTACTTGATTACATACCCACAGACGTGCATGTCAATGTGACACCCTGTTAACCATCCGTGGTGCCTTTGGTATCAGTAAGGATATGAGGATGATGGGCAACGTGTCCTGATTGACACCATGATTAGGTTTGGGCTCAAAAAGCACCTGCTGAGGACGAGGAAAAGATACAGATTGCAGCATAAAAACACACCAGTGTTTCTTTAATTTGATGGTGTAATTGTGCTCACCACGACTAAATATGTTCTCACTTTAAGAGTAAATTAGTCTTAAGGAACATGATGAACCCTCTCCTCGCCTGAACATCTGATCACAGAAGCGAGACAAATGGCTTATTTGAAACGACAGCCTCATCAGTTTTGGGTCCGGTTCTGTCAAGACGGCTGGGATTTTTATTTTATGTAATTACGTGTGTGTGTGTGTGTTTTATTGCTCATTTCCACCGCATACACCTGTAATCAGGAAAACAAGCAGGAGCCATTTAACAGCACAGCAGGGAAACAGTGGAGCCTGTATTCATTGCATCATAGTGTCAAGTTAAGAGGGTGGTTGTTTATAATTTGACGATTCATTAAAAGGTATTCATGTTTTACAACGCTTATTGCCAGGGTATCGATGAAAAATGAGTGCACTATGATTAATTAAAAAAAGAATTAACACGGGAGCCCTAGAACCACATCATTTCAGACATACAAACCCTATGCATTTGCCAACACGTCCCATTCACATGGTGATCTTGTTTTCTGGGAGATAACGCAGAAATATCTGACTTTGAAATATCAAATATGCAAAGAAATGTTTTGTTTCACAAACAAGTAACGTAATTAATAAGGTTTAGCGGCATCACAGGGAACTGATATTGTGAAAAAAAATATGCGTGCAAGTGCTTATGTGTGGAGAATATAGAGTCCGTATCCAATGATAAGACTCCACAGGCTTTGTAAGTTAATAGCATACTGGACTCTTACGAGATGGTTTTAAAAGCATATTAATTAGACTGTAAATTGAAATGTTTGAACAAACAGCCACTCTAATCATTTCTGCACTGTCTGTAACCGTGTGTGTCTGTCAGCTCACGACACAGGACTTGGAAATTATAGGGAGTAGAAACAAAGGAATGGCTGCTTATTTCCCTTTTTTTTTTTTGCATGGAAAAGTTCTTATGTGTCATGTCCTTTTTAAGCTTCCATCAGCAGGAACCCCCGATCTCCACCTCTCCCCGGGGTCCAATTCCTCTCCGTCCTGCCTACCCTATCCAACCGTCCAGCCTTTCATCCATCATCCATTCATTTATCCCTCCTTTCCCAAGTCCTGATCCATTCATCCATAGAGAACACAGTGTAGGAGCAGAGGAAGGGACTACGTTGGAGAGGAGAGGGAAGAAAATTTAACGGGAATGGAGAGGTGAGAGGGAGAGGAGTGTTCGTGGAGGAGGACAGATTGAAAGAGGAGAGGAGAGGATTGTGGAAGAGAGACAGTGTGACCTTGTGTTAGATTGATGCATCCCTGGAGGAAAGGGATTGTTGTCCAGTCTGTGCACACACACACACACACACATCGGCTGGTACAGCTATTCCTGTTAGGACAGTGCATTTATTTCCATTTATGTGGACAGCCAAAACAAAGCAGTACCCAAAACCTTCACCAAACCCTAACCACAATCAAAATCTTAGCCGTAAACCTAACCAGTTCCTTAGAAATGAAGCTCTGTCTTATTGGGACCAGGTTTTACGCAAGCAAACATACAGGAACACACACTCTCCGCACATGTTGACTGCATCATACTCTCCATCATAAGAACACATGGCTTGTTTGTATTGTGTGAATTCCCACCATGTATCCTGAGACCAACTAGTGACAGATTACCACTGTCAGCCATGTTCATCCATGTTCAACCACAAAACAGCCGCAAACAGACCGGAGTCGGAGATGGGGAGGAAAGAGTGAGAGTCGGGAGAATGGATGAGCCAGAACAATGACAAAGTGGTTATTCCCACATCATTGACCCTGAGTGTGTGTCTTCTAGTGTGATTTTTTTTTGTGTGTGTGCTTGTTCTCGTCACCTCCTCAGAACCTTTCCTGGTATAAACATCATCATCTATTCAGGACCAGTCGTCCACAAGGGAAGTAAAGCCTTGTCCTAATGAGGCGTAACCTCATTTCTGAGGTTCTGGTTTAGGTTAGACATCAGAGGTGAATTGTGGTGAGGTTAATGTTATACATTAACAGATTATAGTTGAGATTAGGGTTACAATGGGGTGGGAAATTCCAGGCAAATTTCCAGAAACTTTGACATGGCAACGTTTGGAAATATTTCAATTTGGAAGTGCTCAATGAGAATTAACTGGAAATGTTAGATAATTAAAAAAGACAAAATAATCCAATTAAAAAAAACATGACGTGTGTGAGTAAAAGTACATCAACGCTTATTTCTTTGAGTCCTCACAACTCCAAAGGGCTATTAATAGGGTTTAGCAGTTATTAGTTTTAGGGTAACACCAAGGCCAAATTGGATGTGAACATGCTCTGAAGCATTGTGCTGGTTAAAATTGTGTACATAAACTTGTGTTGTACTCAAACTGCCCTAGTCTGCTGTACATGCCAGTACCCATAAAGATAATTCTTCATTCATTCTCTCTTTACTGCACTGCTGCATGTCTGCTCATTTCTCCCTTATTATAAAAGAACAAAGTGCACTCGGAAAGTTAATTGAATGTAAAAGCTGTTGGAAAAACAGTTTGGGCAATGTTTGCATATAGTGGATGGTGGGAGAGGGAGCAATTAAATCGGAGAATATAAGCATATCAAGGTAATATACAGTATATACATTTTTAAGATGTTTTTACGTTATGTTTGAACGCATTTTCTTGCCAAATTTGCTTGCAGATTGTGGGTGATTATGAGCACTTAAACATGGCAACTGGGGAATGAACAATTGACATGAGCACCAAATGGAAGCAGAGCAACACTTCCGGGTACTTAAGCGTCCAGTGTGAGCAGTCATAAGGTTTGGGGCTAAAGGTATTGCGCTGAGATAGTTAAAGGTAGTGTAACAGGCTAGAAAACACAAAATACAACTGCACATCACATCCCAACTATAGAGATGCATGCGTGTATGTGCCTCAGGAGTTGGTGTGGGTAAAAGCAACAGATGTCAGCAGCGGCACGGAGAAGAAAAAATAGGGATCAATATCAGATGGGTAAAGAGAAATAGGCAAAGATATACCAATCTACAGAAAAAACAGAGATGGAGGTATAAGAGGGGGGTGACAAGAGCTGATGAGATGACGGAGAAAGAAGTGGGCAATCCCGAGCATATATGAGACAGAAATTTACTCTATCTCTAGTAATAGGTGTCATCAAGTGGCTCATACTTTCTGAGGTTTTGTTTTTCATCGTCTGAAATGCGGCGAGAGACGTCAGCAGTGATTCACGCTCTGTAACGTCAGGTTTTTAAATGAAAGGGGTGAAAATATCATTTGGTCTAGACTTGCTGGAAAGATCTGTGACAACTGTTAGACAATCAATGCGAGAGGTGTAGGCTTGATGCCAGTGTGGCCCCAATACCTTCACACTATCCATCACAGTTCTCATGAAGGGTTAGTCATATTCCAGTCCACTCTTGTGTGAGCGCTGGATCACAAAGAAAATGTCACATAAATATAACTTGTGTGACTCACTATGTCAACACATCACGAATTCCGCAACACTGCATTTTCACATTGGGATGAAGGACGGTGCAGTGCAGTAAAATCCACATTCAAAAGTATGTTTTTAAAGGGTTCACAAGAAAGGAAAAGGTGCTTTTTAAATCAACATGGTCATTTTCACTAAAGTACATGTCATTATTTCAGCCTTGGAGTTAAACAAAAGACTACATGAACAGCTGAATAATGCAACATTAATTACGCAAAACTATATTCATAAAAATAAAAAAAAATAAAAAAATTATTAGTGTATTTTCTTAACCAAAAATGACACTAAACTACATCTCAAACTACAGATGGGTTAGGGTTTTCACTGTAAACATTTGAACAAAGGATTGGGGGTCACTGGTACCAAAATGATGGAGGACCCATTTTATAAGTCATGAAATGTCTGTCCGGCCTGACAGACATTTCATGGATTTTCTGATAAAAGCGCATCAGAATGAAACCCCCCAAAAACCTGAAACAAATCTCCCAAATTGAATGTGAAAACCTTTGAAATTGAAAACCTTTGTTGTCATTGCACATTCAAGCTGTACAGCGATATTGGATGCAATCCTGACAGTGCCATACAAACATCATGGGCTTACAATTATAAAAACTACTGATAGATAAATTAATAATAAATAAAATGTATATGATTAAATAAAGCTGGCACAATAAGCATTAGAAAAGAAAAAAGTTACAAAAGGACAAACACACGCAAACATAATGCAGGCTACAGCTTGAATTGCACATTTTGGTCTCAAATTGTGCAAACTAATGCCTTATGGACATTTGTGTCCATATCTATATCCTCCACATGAGTCACGGAGGACGCTGGTGCCAATCCCAGCTGACACAGGGCGCCAGTCCATCACAGGACTACACAGAGACAAACAACTATCCACTCTCACACACACGGTCAATTTTAGAGTGTGCAGTTTGCCAAATCTGCATGTTTTCAGGCTGTGGGAGGAAACTGGAGACCCCCAGAGAAAACCCACGCACACACGTTCTGACTTTCAGACAGTTCCTACAGTCATCACGCATCAGCCCAGTGTCTGTGCCTGCCCACTGCTCCATTGACTCCCAGAAACACTGAGCTTCCCTGGAAGTGATTTTGTCGCATTCATCCAATCAGCGTCTCTCTCGCAGACAAAAATTGTGTCTGACAATCTGCGATAAACAGCTGATTCTGAACGTACAATGAACAGTACATTTATTCCCATGCCATCACCTCTGGTCAGACGGTTCTCTTGGTATCGACACTCTTGCAAATGAGAATCTATCGGTTATTATCCAAGCATTCGACAACTTTACTTGCAGTCACAGTTTCACTCTGAGAACTTTAGGCAGTATCCGGAGAAAATGTGTGGTTATCTGGTATCTTGGACACTTTGGCATGCAGAGAAAAACCACCGACTTCACTTTTAGTGGACAACCTGTTCTACCTCCTGATCCACAGCCTTGCTCTTAATGTAGGATGCTGTACAGAGCTGTGAGTGTGATTTCATTCACAGTGACACCTCAAAATTGCTTTGGAAAAGAGCCACAGTCACACTATGAACCGATATTTATTCTTTTTTTTTTCTCGTGCGACATGCAGAAAGCTGGCAGGCCAGAGAAAGACACGGTGCGAGGAGCAACGGATAAAAAGACAGAGGCGGCTGTCTGGTCGTATCTGGATGAAAAAGTATTGTACGGACAAGTAATCCCCACACTCACACAGACACACAGTTCCATTGTCTTGCAAGATCACACACAAAATCAACATTCATATGCATAAAGGTTAAATAAAAGAGCAGCATGAAGACAGAGACTTCACTCTCAATATATGGCAACTCAAGCATCACTCACTGATCTTGCTTTACATGCACAGATAAGTCACATTTAATTAAAGCAACCACTGAAGCACCACCTACACATAGCGGGCTTCAAATGAATTCATGATCAGTCAAATACAAGAATTCCCTCCGCCTCGGGGGTTTGCATTGCACTCTTCTCTATTGGGCTTGGATGATCCTGATAAAACCTTACATCAGTAGAGTGAAGATAGCCGATTCATTATTCAATCACCAGTGGACAGTCCCTGCAGGATCATACCCTGACAGAGTTGGGACCTAGACAAGCTATAGCATCTCCAGGAGAACAGGTGCCATTTCACCAAAACATAAGTCTGTGCCAAATGCAGGCCATTTCACAGCCAGTATGTCCATGTAAGGGTTATATTCCAGCTGACAATATGGCTCCCAAGTGGGTTTGCCCATGGTTTCCATGTTGGCCCCACCCGTGTTTGCCCACTCACGCCAAATAAGCGCCCACTAAGTACTCAGGTAGCAAGGAAAGGGCACATAATGTCAGCCCAAATACTAAATTAAGACAATTTGTGTGTCTTGATTAAGGGTTCAAAAATTCCACAAACACAGGTTGTGTCGAGCTGCACACAGCAGGCATTTTGAGTCATGGTAGAGAAAAGCAAAATGGCACAACGTAGTTCAAAGTGTCCAGCTTCAGGCAACTTGAGGGATTTACTTCCAAAGAAGGCATCAGACAAGGAGAAATTAACTTACATGCAAACTCATCTGTGAAAACTAGTGCTACTTAAGCACTGCAAAGACCCTTAAATACACAGCAGGGTGCAGATGCTATAGATTATCTACATCTTGGTTCTGAAATCACTATTATCCATGTTAAAAAAGATAATATAGCCATCATCTTCTGAACTGATGATCGGATAAGCCCTTTGAACAGCAACCAATTTTGGTCTCAGACTGAAATAAAGTAATGATGGTTGCGTTCCATGTATCTTCCTTGGCTGAAACGAAGAAAGAGTGAGATGAAAGTGTCACAGGTTCCACCAAGCAAGACTGCAATAGGATGGTAAAGTAAATGACAGAACTTGCGAAACAGCTCCAGAATAAGAATATATAAATAAATAAAAGAAAACGGTGAGCAGAGGGTGGATTCCTTCATCTAAAATGGACTTTTAGGTGCAGGATTGCTAAGTTAAGGTGAGCCAACTCGACCAATTGACTGACAGATAATGAGTATTTCTTCCTTTTAAGAGGCAAGTTCTGGAACCAAGCAATTAGAAAAAAGAATAATACAATAAAGGCATGATAAAACAAATTCAACATGGTTTTACCCTTTTTATACAAAGTTTAAAGTTTCTATGGTTTGGGCTTTAATGATGATCGTGTCATCGAAAATCAATAATGATGTATTTTGTTTTGGATAATTTAACTTGCAGATGAGACTCCTCACACCACCAGGCCATTACTCCTCTTATTTTCTTGTCTGTCTATATTAAAGTATTTTCTATGATGTCAGTTTTCCCAAACTGTGGTTAAAAAGTCAAGGCTGAGGGCAACAAGATTGATTGTTCATTCATTCATGCATTCATTCATTGTTGTCTACTGCTTTATCCTCCAAATGGGAGCTGCTGGTGCCAATCCCAACTAACTGACAAGGTGAATGGTGGGGTACACCCTGGACAGGTCGCCAGTCGCAGATCGCAGGGCCACCACTAACTGAATTTAGTGAATTTAACCTTTTGGACATGCGGGAGGAAAACCGCACACAGTAAGAACATGTAAACTCCACATGGAGCGTGTTAAATACAGATGAAAAATAAACAAATACAAATCTGGCATGTGCCTCCAGGTATTTCAAAAGCAAGAGAAGAGAAGTGGCTCTCCGCAGAGACTACTATTACAATGATCTATATGTTATCACTGATTTCAGTAACATTATGATATCGATCAGTTATCACACATGTCATGTGTCAGTAGAGAGGAAAACAAACAGGTTAGTTGATTGGACACACTGTGTACTCTCTCTCTCTCAGCCGGAGATGGAGGCTCATTAAAAATCCTGCTGGAACTCTTGTCACTTGGGAAAACCAACACTAAATGAATACAAGTCTCTTACTTTGTGACCCTGCTAATCAAAACACACTGTGCTGGTGCTTATGTCAAGTGAAGGTCCAAACAGCCAACAATCAACTGCTCATCCTGGGACTGGAGCTCATTAAAAACAGACGCACACTCACGCAATGCTGGAAAACTGAATATTGTCTGTCCACTAGAGACTGGGGCTTATTAGAACTTACTATTCTTGCAGATCCACCAGAACAACTAGTGTTGACACCCTGCCGACAGTTTAGGAAACACGGCTTTATAGGTGTGATTGAAAGCAGGTGGACAGGGACCATGAGGACAATAGAGGAGACAGATGGTCCCAGTGAGATCTGAATGGAGGGCATGTCTACAATCGTATACATTCGCTGACAACGGATTCTCTAATAACGCACATGTGCACATTTACAGACACACTTGGTGTGCATATGCTCAGCTTCTGCTGCAGCAGAGACGCACACCACACTCAGACGTCCTCCTTCGGCTGCAGCTGCCGTCAGCTAAATGCCAACCAGATAAATCTCAAGGACTAAGAGTTAAACGGAATATTAAAATTCAGAGAAATCGAGCAAAAACAAAGAAAGAAGAGTATTGTGTAGAGCTTTTCCCATCAGTGATTACTTCACTTCATTTTTTTTTTTTATCTTGCCATTTTTAACATTATTTACCACTGCTCTATTTCCGCACCAATAACTGCTACCTTCTTTCATTCTGAGGTGAGAGAAGACAAACTATGCTTATGAGGATTATACCATTGGTGATAAAACCCTAACCTTCACCATTTACACAGCAGTTTAGACTCTCATTTTGTTAAATAGATATGTGACATGGGTATGTTTTCCTGTAAATAGAAATTAAACTTCATTTACGCATATCAATCTCTACATTAGTCCTGCATCAGGTCTTGAGTTGTGGAACCTGGAGTATATTAATCTCCCTTTTTTAACTCTTAACTCAGGCTGAAAATATAGGTCCCAAATGGGTTTTTCCATGGTGGCCCCACCTGTGTTTGCCCACTTATGACCTTTTCCATGCTACCTGGGTAGTAGGTGCTAAGAGGGCTTGAGCTTGAAGTGGGCAAATTGCCCTTGTGGGCAAACATGGATGGAAACCATGGGCAAACCTGGCCCACATGGACATATTGGCTGGGTGATCTATTATTGACCAATGAATTTCAGAAAAAGCTAATTGTGTAACAGGTAAAACTGTATTTAAATTTAAATTCATGGGCATGGAATTAAAAAAAAAGAACTTAACAGAGTCTGACCTACTAAAAGCTGTTTTTTCTCCTGGAGACATTATACATGTAAATGCTCGTACAGTATGTTTAACATCTAAATAAGATTACATAAGTGTTTCATTGTGGAAAATATCCAGTTTCAATGTTCAGTGTGTAAGAATCGCTCACATCTATCTGCAGCTGAGACTGCAGATTGACAGGGAACTACAGTGGCCTTCGCGTACCACAAAGGACACTTTCAAAACACACTTTAGCTGGTTTGTCCTCTCAGGCTCGTGTAGCTACACGGCAGCACATGATAGCGACCTCCATGATACGAAAGGAAATGTAATTCTAAGGCCATGAAAGTCAACCAAATTCAATTTAAAAGTGAGTATACACTTAAAGGAACATACTTAGGTTAAACACTGGACCTTGTAACTGCCTAATGGAATATAAATGGGATGATTATGGAACCCCAGACATGACATGGGGCCACAAAATAATAATTTGTGGCCATGAATTATTATTTTGAATTATTATAAAGATATTCTCCAAAGCCTGGTATGGCAAGGAATCATTGTTACCGGAGTTAAGATAAGTTAGAAAGTCATTCACAGATTTGAACTTCTGTGATGAATAACGTTTAAACGAAACACTGTTGAAACACATGCAAGACATATTTATATCAAATTATATTGTATTAAACCATGTTTTTTCCAACGGAGTGCAAGAAAATCCTTAATCTGTATTAGCAGACGTGTGGGGTAAGAGTAGACAATAAAGAACAAACAAACAAACAAACTGGCACAGCAGAGTGAGAGCAGAGCGAAGACAAACACAAGGGGGTGGAGACTAACGAGACACAGGGAACACTAATCAAGGCGGGGCAGGCAATCAAAATCAGAGGCAGACCAGGCAAAGACAGGAAGTAGGTAACATACAAGGGGGAACTACAAAGTAAAACAATACAAATAACAAGCAAAGCTGAAATAACCACAAAATAAATCTATAAATACCCTATGTATGAGGATATAAGTAATATAAGTAAAATATGTCCTATACTTGAGATGATTCTGAAAAACTTGAGTTGTGCTTTAGTAAAGGAAGCTTCATTATAGCAGATTCAACAGGTCTGGAAAATAAGACACATTACTATTATTATTATACATTATTTTTATTTGATAAAAACTCTATTTAATCTTTTTAATTATTGCTGTTTTTATATATATTTTTTTTTTGTCTTCCTCTCAATGGGACACAATGTAACAAAGTAATGATTTGTTGATGGACCGCTGCAACCTCACTTTTGAAGTTGTTTTATCATTTTAATTTAATTTAATTTAATTTAATTTAATTTAATTTAATTTAATTTAATTTAATTTAATTTAATCAGTTTATTTAAAGGGGACAAAGTACATTAATCAACATTTCAATTTAAACTTCAAATGTAAATGTGCCATTGTTAGCAAAATAGTAAAGTTACATCTGTAGTCCCACACAGGCTAAATACATAATAAGAAGCACAAAAGATATTGGGATTATATGTTTGGTTAACTTTAATCTATCATTTAAGTTTGGTTATAAAAGTTTCTCTAAAGTCACTGGGAAGGCTGTTTGTTTGTTTTTTACAATATAACAATGGTGATAACTGATGGGTGTCTTGTAAAGCCATGAAGGTTAGGCACTTATGTGCATGACAGGCAAATCAAATCACATAATATACTGTAGCAATATCAATAAAAGCAAAAAGGGCACTGTGTCTTTTAGGCCAGAGGTTCTCAAACTTTTTATACCAAGAAAAAAAATAATAATAATCATACTGAACTCTCGAGGTAACGCCATTATCACCAACGTGGTGTAAATAGGTGGAGCAAAGTCAGCTACTTATTCCCAATACGCTATTTTGCGCTCTCATCATCCTCCTCTTCCTCACATATACTGATCACTAACGCCAAATAAAGAAAAACAGACAGGTTTGGTTACAGGACCTATGTTAATAGATGTGGATTTGAGATAGAGATAATTGGCAATGGACCTGTGAAGAAATCAGGCACAAGTTCTCTCACAGAACGAGCCGACTAAATACATTTTACTCTTTAATGAGTTGCAAAAAGACTGCGATGGTGTACAGTCAAGCTGGCATTCGTCTGCTTTGCCAGAGCAGTGTTGCAATTAATGTCTGCACCAAATCCCAAGCTAATACATCCATATTGCAGTGTGGGCCAGAGGAGTGGACAGACTGGAATCTATTGCTACAGCCATGGCGCTAATGTGCCTATAAATAAGAGACACTATGCATCTTGCTAGCATTTGCAGCTTGCAGCCTGAGACTGACACAGGGGAATGTTCATGATATTGCAGATAATAAAAAAAAAGACTACAGGGAATTGTGTAATAGAAGGTTAAACTGGAGAAACAACAAATTGTGTTGTAGTTTTAAAAAAAAAAACAGGATCAATAATCAATCAGGGGAATGTTCATGACACTGCAGCTGACTGGGAACAAGCCTGATGTCATGAAAGTAAAGTGTGTCGTTCTCTAATAAAATCAAACTTTATTCATCTCACGAAGAGAAATTATGTCGACTGAAAATGTAAGAAAGGTTTAATGCAGCAATGACCATGAGCAGTGTCATCTGGGAATCAAACTCACGGTCTCACACCAAGGCCCTATACACATGACATTCGAATGTGTGTCTTCTAACCAGACAGTGCTTCACTACATGCATTTACACCTGCATCTCCGGTGTCCACATCCAAATCAGATTGCTATCCAATCACGGTCACCCCCCCTCTTACGTCACCTCCCCCTCTTCTTCTGCAAAGACTTTAAACAGCAGACGACAGCGTCACCTAGTAAGGAACTCCTCTTTGCTTTTTGAAGCAGGGGAAGAAGTCGTCTCCGACAAGCGAGAACACTTCTTTCACGTTAGCTGTGGAGCGGAGACATGGAGACTGGCTGCATTTGCACTTCTGTTCAATGTGATCACAATCCGTCTCCGACCACCTCCCAAAGTGATTTGGCAGATGGAGATCCCACTCTGATGCGTGTTTGGTTGTATTTACACCTGTTAACTCGCAAGCGGTCAGGTGCTATCCGATTGTAATCCGATCACAGAAAAAGCATATGAATGCGAGGTGTAAATGGTGATGTTGATCAAACTAATGTTTTAATATGCTATTCTCCTGTACTCAGCAATGATGTACGTGAGGGCAGAATTCAAGATAAGTGAACTGTACTGGAGTTGATTGTTTCGACAAATGTTTCTTCACAACTCTGCCCACATTTTGCTGCAAGTTGTTATGAGTTTTCAAACTTTCCAAACGAATATTTCGATGGTTGCTGTAGAATTAAAAAAGAAAACTGACGGCAAGTAAAAAAAAAATTCTCAATTGGTAAAACCTTAATTGAAGTTCAATCAAACTAAAGTAAGTGATTTATATACACACAAGTTGCTTTTTGTTTTTTTGTCCACCATTTTTCTCATGAGGTTTCACGATGAAGGCTGTGATACCCGATCTCCACCTAACTATGGAGTACAAAGGTTTTTAATCAGCTTTGTTTGCTTCACTTCTGGCATCAGTACAAGTTACCGCGTCGTAGCCGTGCCTCGCCACTGTCCCAACTTTTTACAACTTGGGACAGTGCTCGATATCAATCTGTATTATTCTTTTTTTCTGTGTTTGTATGTACTTAGTTCGAGTAATGAAATAAAATGAGTTCATTAATTAAATGATCACATGAAATGAAGGGTTGTTTAAGAGGGACCGAAGTAACAGGTACAGAATACTAACCCCCGTGATTGACGTTGTGATTGACCTACACAGTGTTTTGTTTTGTTTCTGGCACGTTCGTGCCACATCTCATACACAGGTGACACACCACCACAGGGCAGAGGAACCACCCGTGACCTTCGAAGCGGGTTAACCCGATATTTGAATCCAGCTTTACCCCCGAGAATTATAGTGTGAAATAAGGCTGCTTTTACCTTCCGTGTCTTGTCCAAGGCAGGAGGAGAGCAGCAGCAGATAAAGGACTCCTGTTACCATTGTACGTGTCCATTTGACACGGCCCCGCAACAGTGGCCTTGTCAAGTGCGCCCTATCCATTTTCATCACGCTGCTTCACCAGACGTCCAGCTGCAGAGACAAGGGAGACAACGTAAACACAGGTCAGTCCCAATCACTCCCACTCTTAAGTGCACCGGACAATAAAAAGCAGCACAGAAACAGCTGGTGTCCTCAATCAGCTCCTAATAACCAATAGCGGGGGATGACAACATTTCAAGTACTTCCTTTCTAGGCTGTAACACTTGTGCTATGGCTTTTAGCGAACAGCGATGGAGAAGCACATCTGTGGAGAGAGAACCACTGCAGTCATGTGGAGTTTGATGAAGCTGAACTGTGTGAATTGTGTGCCCGCCCCATCCCGATACAGAAGTAAGCTTTGAATGGAAATATGCTTCCCACACTGACAGTGCACTCCATTACATCCCTAAGGTGAAATGCTCTCACAATCTATTGCCCCAGATGGCATTTAATATTCATTTTGTGGTTGCACTTCACTGCTGCAATGTCGCCATCTAAGATCTTTGATCAATCCTCGTGTCTGAACATCAAAGTAAATGATTGTTTCACAATAGCAGGGACCGCCACCACAGTGGGAAATATAGAAACCATGTAGATGATGATAGGGAAGGAAATATGTTTTTGTGCAACGTGAAATGCCAGTGGTATCAATGGCAGTTAAAAATGTTCATAGGCAGATAATGGATTGCACTTTCCGAACAATGCTACACAGAAAAATAAGTGTAGCTAAAGTTATGATTTATGGTATCCCATACAGAAAACTTGTGGTGCATTAAACTGAGTACTCCCTTCCAATACTCATTTTATAAACATCGCTCCCCTGCTGGAAGTTGGAGAACATCAAATGTCCACAGTGTGAAAAGTGTCCATTTATGAAAATAGCAATTAACTGAAACATATATTTTGGATTATGATAGGTTGGTCCACCCTGCCTCTCACCTAATATCAGCTGGGATTGGATCCAGCTTCCTCTGCAAGCCTTAAAGCAGAGGCGTCAAACTTAATTACAGAGGGGGTTTAAATTAAGGGCCATGTGCAAGTCCAGGGCCAGATGAGGTCATTCACAACAAAGCAAGCTTATGGATTAAATAAAGAGACAATTCAGACATCAAATATGAAAAAAAAATTGATTCACGCAATGGATACTGTTTGTCCTCCATCCATCCATCCATCCATTTTCTACCACGTTATCTTCCACAGGAGGGTCGTGCTGCGCCAATCTCAGCTGACACAGGGCGACAGGTGGGGTCACACCCTGGATGGATCGTCAGTCCATCGGAGAGCCACATATAGAGACAAACAACCATTCAACCATTCACACTCACACCTATGGTCAATTTCGAGTGACCAATTCACCTAATCGCCATGTTGCATGTTTTTGGACTGTGGGAAGAAGCCGGAGAACCCGGAGAAAACCCACGGGGAGAACAAGCAAACTCCATGCAGAGAGGCCTTTGTTCCTTGTTATTTGGTTTTCCCAAAGAATAGGAGCGATACATATCAACATTGGATGACTTCTAAGTTATATATACATCAGTTGGAATACTCACAAGACAGCATAAATGTAGAAGAGAGGTGAATATTATGTGGTAAATAATGTATGATAGATTTTCCATGGAAAACAAATTATTGACCCTACTACTGCAGATTGTATGTGCATGTTTGCAATTTTCACCCCTTTCAGTGGCTATGTTTGTATTGTAAAGACACATAATGTCTTTCAGGGGACTAAATTGTACATAAACGTTTGATAAGGTGCAAAAAAACGGACTTCGCTCCCAGCACGGACCCTTTTAAGTGTTCATCTGTATTTCTATTTTTGAGTGTGCAGTGCTGACTGTCAGGACCTCATACAACTACACTTAAAAATAAACCTGACCTTGCTTCATTTAATCATAGCATGATTCATTCAGTATACAGCATAAAAAAAAAGACGTCAAGAAAATAGCAGAATAACAACCCCAGCTTTAACAGGCAGAGATCACACAAAAGGTAAATTCCACAAAAGGAGCTTTTCTTCTGCCTTGTACTTTAGCTGTGACTAAACTCAGCTGGGCTTATTTAGCAAGAACAACATTAGCTGCTTCCCCTCATGCAAAATCTGCCGTTTAATTAGAGCTGATTTATGAAGTTCCCATGGTGGAAATTACTGTGACAGAGTCAGATTACTGTTGCCTTAGCCCCTGAATGGAGACAGATTTGGCTGACAGCACAAATCTAATTGTCATATTCTACCAAATCCCAGAGGCGAGATCCCACAGTCACGACAGCATGAACCCGGAGCTTCAGTTGAAGGACACTTTCGACTCGCGATGCAACTGTGCTGCTTTTAACCTTCCTTAATTGGGGTTTAATGTATTAAACTTGGTGATTCAATCTATCCATAATGGCGTGCAGGTGTGGTGGACTGTGATCAAGGTGTAACAGGGTGTCAGTGAGAGCACTACAGTGGAGACTGATAACCACTCAGCAACATAGAGATATTAAGTGTCAAAAAAAGAAGCAGATGGTGATTTTTTTTCTTTCCTGTATCGCTTTTTTTTATTATTTTTATGACCCACCAGGGACACATAGTGTTTATGAATTCAAAAACCATCTGAGCCCCTAATGTCATGCCTGCAATGTTGATGAGCTGTAATTCTAGTAAATTTTTAACAAGGTCCCCGGTTGACTAATCGCTGGTACTCCCTGATACTGATGAAACTAATGGGCACGATTAAAATGACATACGACGCATGAAAACACACTGCAAAACATTGTAAGTTTCATCATTTAGCCTCAAGATGCCCTCGACATGAAGCATCTCACTTTCAGTGAATTGTAAAGGATCTATTTGTTATTGGTTTTGATCATTTCCATCCATCCATCGTCTACTGATTTATCCTCCACATCAGCGTCATGGGGCTGGTGGTGCCAATCCCAGCTGACATAGGGCGAAAGGCGGGGTCAAACCCTGGGCTGGTTGCCAGGCCATCACAGGGCCACATAGAGACAAACAACTATTCACTCACACATTCGCACCTTCTGGCAATTAGTGTCCAATAGGGAAAAAAAGGAAAACACAGAGAAAAGCCACACACACACACACACAGGGAGAACATGCAAACTTCACACAGAAAGGGCAAGACCTGGACATGAATCAGCAAACCCTCTTGCTGTGAGGCAACAATGCTTTGATAACTTTAATCAGGGAAAATTATCAACTAATCCTAACACATTAGTGTTCAAGCCTACACGGAGGGAAAGAAAGTCAAAATATCAATTATAGCTGCAATTAGGGAATGACATTTCAAGCAATTAAAGTTCTTTCTTCAATTAAAGTTCACAAAAGTCTTCATGGGGGAGAAAAAAGTATTAGTGCTCAAGTCAAATCAACATGAGAAACATTGAATAACGACTCTACACCAAACATACGTTTGTCAGAGGGAAATTCTCCTCTCCAAGAGAACAGTAAGAAGCCGCAGCGCATGAGAGCTACTGAGAGTGATGCACAGTGGCGTGCATAGAAATTTGGAAGGACAGGGACCCCCAACACCTCCACCCCCATGTGCACGCCACTGGTAATGCAGGTTCACAGTGTGTTGTGCTACAAGGAGAAGCTAGTGACATAAATTTGATGACCCTGACAAATTTCATGTCTACTGCAGGTTTCAAAATTTGGAGGACTGACTTCAAGATGCATTCAACAAACCTTGTAAATGTTATCATCTGCAAACACATGTGCGCTCCACCAACTAAATGCTTGCTGCTGCTGCCACAATTAGTTACTAATAGTCGCATTAACTGATCAACTTGTTTGTAATAAAACAAATAATTGATTATCCCATCCTCAGTTACAATACTACTGCAGTCCAACACAGACCGACATTACTGTATAATTGTGATCAAAACGATAAATAATACATACATTCACTGCGTGAAATACTTTAAACTGATGTACAGAACATACCCTATTACACTTTGCATTGGTGTTTGCTGACACAAACCATGACACTGACCAAAAAGGTAGCTTACTTTCTTTAGGCTTTTCATTCATAGTCTTATTTCAGTTTTTTTACTAAATGGTTTTCCATTCCATTTTATACACCTCCCTTTATTACAAAATTGCATAGAAGCTGCTTGCTGAAATTTGTCCTCAAATCATAGCATAAATAAACATTTGTGTAGCACTACACAATTGAATTTCTTCTAAAATTAAAACTACTGTCTATTCGGACATTAAACTTAATATGACAATGGGAACTATGAAGAGGATCCCTGATTAAATGCTCGCCTCATTAAACCGGACTTTGGTGCTCCTTTTTCTATTATACTCTCATAAACTACACAGCACTCAGCAGTTTGACTCGACTGATTCCCATTATTAATTATGCACCAATCATAGAGGAGAAGATAAAGATTTGCAGGATAGATCATGGAGTCATTAGGAGAAAATTGAGGGGATGAAAACAAGGCTGCTAGTAGGTAATAAGGTAATGTCCTGACAATGATGCTCTGCATGGCATTGCTTCTAATGTTTCTCAGTGTATTGGCTGTCTTTTTCTGGCTGCACAATCTGGGCAGATATTTTTTTCCAGATATTTAAATAAAACCCATCTACAACTCAGTAAAATGTGACCAGCCAAAGATAGATACGTATTTCTAATATAAAATAAAATAAAATAAAATACATTTAAGTGGCTCTGTGTTGGTGTGGCTGGTTACTGAATGGGCTGCATGATGATGATGTGCTCAGAGAGTTGCTAAATCATTAGCATCACAATGCTCAATACTACATACACAAAGCTGTGTCATTCACACATTATTCAAGCACATCAGCAGAGCCACCGCTCCCTACTCCTCTGACCAATTATGCTTAGGGCCCCCAAAAGCTTAGCAGCGGCCGTGCACATCAGGTTGGTTATTCCTATTAATAGTAGATGCTCATATGCTCCCAATACAGCTTATAATACGATCATCTGATTAAACACAAGAGTTGATATGCGTAACATTTGCATTTTAAAACGACAATACTGAGCTAGCTTTTTCTTTGTTTACTCGGTTTGCGCTGGGCCAACTTATGGCGGGTCACAAATGTGTAGAATGGGTAGAATATTCAGGCTTGTGAAAACTCATCTAGCAGCCTAACATTTAGCATTTGTATCAGCACCATATTGTTGGTTTGTTTTAGACATACAAAAAAAAAAACTTGTTTAACTGTATCCCTGCAACACTGGAAAGTATAAACTCAAGAAAAAGTTTACTGACAGTATAAATCAGGTGAAAAATAGGCAAATGTTCTCACAGTATTCGCTAGGTCGCCTCCTGATGGCCGTTCAAGAGAATACAGGTTACAGAAACTTCCGAATCAACCTAACCAGAGTATAATGTCCAGTTTTTAATGGCACTAATTAAAGAGTTCTAACACTAATGCAACATTAGGAATGGGTACTGAACTTGGTAAGAGTAAGAAGAAAAAAAAGGGGACCAATTGCTACCAGTATCAGTACCGTACAATGCACAATACCCATCCGTATGGCTCATCATTGCTGGTCACAATAAGAACCAGTTAAGGCTGATTTATACTCCATTTTCATCTACCATATGTCTATCCACCCGTCCACTGAGACTTTTGACAACATGCTTCACCAGATAGCTCCTCTAATTAAACATGCCGCATCGAAGAGTGCACCAGTGAGTGAAGCCTAGCCCCTGGCAGTCACTCATGTTTGTTTTCTGGCTGCAGGAATAAGCCAGCAAGCTCTGGCAGCCAGATTTTAATGCCTGAATAGACTCTATACTGCCCCAAACAGTTTCCAGTGGTATTGCTTTCGTCCATCATCGTAAGCTCACCTGCGACGTGCATGGATGTATGGATGAAAAGATGAAAGACTCTGTTCATCTCTGTCTAAGTCGTTTGTGTAGAGTATAAATGGGCCTTTAGTTGTGGACTACAAGTTTGACACTGTTTGTGAGTATGCGTTGGGCAAAGTTGCTGGCTCATGTTTAATTCCCTGCTACAGTTGACAGCACGCTGTGCCCGACAATGGCAAGCAGTGCTGTTTGCATCGTAAATGAGGATCAAGTGTATTAGGGCCGAAGGCAGTTCTCTTCTGGTGTGACTTCAAAAAGTTGTATTCCTCCAGAGACGAGAAGAAAATGCACCCGGCTGAGAGCGAAAGAGGCCCACACAAAGGGAAAGGGGAGGAGAAAATTAGAGTCATTTGGAGATGCGGTGGCATCGGGGAAAGAGGGGGGGGCAGAGAAAGCAGACAAGAGAAGTGAAAGTGAAAAAAAGAGTAGACTTTAGATTAGGGAAAAGAAAAGCACGAAACTTTGCCCCCGACAGGCAGACAAAGAAAGAAAATGGAATGAGACTTTTAAAAACTATACTTTCACTGGACATAAACAAACCCTCACTGATGTATAGTGATCACAGGGAGAAGAGAGGATACAAGAAGAGTGCTGCACATTAGGAGAAGAAAGAATTATAGATACTTGAAAACTGAGAAGCGACGAGAGAAAAACAGTTGAAAGAAGAAACTTTGGAGAGAAAAGAACTTTTACTGTACAAACGGATAATGTGCGTCTCCGAGTTTTCGGAAATGGGGAATTAAACACAATTATAAAAGAGAGATTTAAGTCAAATAATGACAATGACAATAAAGTTTTCTGATTCTGATAAGTGAGGAGGGCTGGGTATTGAACCTCAATATTTCTGTGCATCAACTGTGTTACAAACTTCCTCTTTATTGAAAATGTCATTCACTATCAAACGTTGGTTCTTAAGAATGCTGTTGGACCAAGATCTAGCAGCACTCTTGAAATTTGCAGGGAACTACACTAAAAATGGTTTCCTTTCGGGCCAAGTTCAGAGTTGGTCTCTTGTCATGTGTCACATAGGAAGTTTTGAGCCGATTGTTCAATATATGGCAAAGTTACAGTTTCCACCAAGTTTTGTGGAGTCTGGATACAACTTAGTTTCAGCTTTTTCCTACCGGGTTTCACCTTTGGGGGCGCTACTGAACAGTTTTGCACTACTTTTACGCATTTCTCTTATTTTATGAAGTTTTTTCAACCAGTATGTCCATCCATTTTCACCAACGTTGCACCACTGTGTGAGTGCTCGGGCTCAAACTACAGAGTTTTGCAGTCATTTGTAATATAGAGAAAAACAGTATTGTTAGGTATCAGTATCGAATGTCCAGATTTTGATATCTATACCTTATTAGAAATGTTTTAATCAATACCTAGCCCTACAAGTACAACGTTAATGTCCTGTTTTCACTTCCTTGGTGTTTGAGATCAGTTTCCACGCACGCATGCATGTATGCATGCAAAGACAGTGACAGTGAATGAGAATGTTTCCCTTGTACTGCCACAGCTGACATCTGTCTATTTCTTTTTCCCTGTCAGTCTGCCTGTTTGTCACCGTCTGTCTGCTTTGAAGAGCGACGGCATTTTTCACAGTTTCCCTCTGCTTCCAAAACAAGGCTAGATTTTTTTTGTTTCCACTTCAGACAGATGGCTGGCAGCTTTATGCAGAACGACTTACTCTGTCAGGTTTACTGTCTTGCTCGTGGGTGTTTTTGCCTGGACACAGAGCAAGTGAACTGTGACTCTCAGGTTACAGGTCTGAGTGTAATGGAGCCACAACTGCTGCAGCCAGAAAAAAAGAGAGCTGAACAGTTCATTTTCCATTTGAAATTATAATTTGATGTAACACAATTAACACATCACACAGGCTAGAATTCTATTGATTTTCTTTCTACCTCCCTTTGCAATTTAATCCTCATTATGAACATTTTTGTCCATTCAGGCAAATTTTTCCATTTGATCTGGCCATCATTTTGGCTGTGTTAGAGCATGGCACATGTTTTTCTAAGGAGGGCTCTCAGTTTGGAATATTTTATGTAAAAAATATTCTGATAGATCAACAGAACACTGAAAATGTTAATGTTTTTACCATACTTTTGAGTCATTAGTGGACAAAAATGTCCACCTCCAAAAACCTAACAGATGAATATTTATAAATATATATATATAAATACATCTCTCTCTCTCTATATATATATATATGTATATATATATATACATATATATGTATATATATATATATATATATATACACACATATATATACATATAAATCTTGAATATGTCAAAGATTAGTCAAAATATTGACTTTGATTAGTTTATGTGTAGCGTCAGATTTCTGCTTTTTGGGGTAATCAACTTCAGGCTTGATCGAAACTGTCAAATATTGAAAAAAAATTAGGATTTAAACCCTTTTCTAGCATTATGTACAGTATAATAATTAATATCTTTACATGCTCATCCTTGCATTAAAAAATACATCACAAATCAATTCACAATTGCAATAAGATATTTTTGACTCGTTCAGCCCACAATCATGAGAATTAAAATTGTATGTTCTGTACATAATCATATACTGTATACATTTAAATATATACACATATGTACAATTTTATCCACACTTGTCAGTGACAAGCACTGCCAATGGTTACTCGTGTAATGGGGATAATATTGAATTGGCAAAGTTGTTATTGCTGTATTTATATGACTTAATTGAAATGCTAATGTGGTCACAGACATATAGTCCTAGTGATTTATATTTGCAGTGCCATAAGAGGGAGCCTACATTTGTTCAGTGATTCCAGGACCTCGTCATTTATTTAAGATTCACTTTTAAGTTTTCACCCAAAAAATGTGTGTTCTATCAAGTACATGAGGAAAAACTGAGAGACCGAGTTTACAAGATTACTCAATTTGAACACTCTCCTAGTGACATTGTAATTAGAAGTTTTCTGAAAGCTCAATTGAAGTATGACACATTAATGTGTTGCTACTTCAGTTGTATGGAGTTCAAAAGTGTTAAATTTGTCATGGGGAAAAAAACCTTTGTCTTCATTCCTTCCATGATGTTAGCAGTTAATTGGTGTTGCTGTTGCCAAGCAACAGTGTTCAAACAACTTAACCAAGTGAATGTCAGTAATTTTCATTGTCACATACCATTAGATCACATTCGTCCCATTGACGTCACCTTTAGTTTCGGTTGATGTTACGTTATATGAGGACATTCTGCTGCGTCGTGTTCTGTTTCAATAGAAAGTGGAAAGAGTCAGGAAAAACCTTGATGTTGTCCAAGCTCCCACTGGCAGTGGAAACACTGGCATGTTGTTGTGCACATTTGCAGACATGCAAATAAGTTTAGAACATGATAGAAACAAACAACGGCAAAATAAGATCTTGGAAAAATGTGCATTCACAGGTCTTAGAGATACATTTCATGGAGCATTTTTTACTGCATTGCTTAAAATCATCTTCAAACCTTGATTGTAACCAATTAATTAACGTATTGTCACACAAATGAAAAATGTCAGTCACCTGCGGAACGGACAGGCCTCTAAAAACACCATCCAGACGAATGAATTGGCTCGTGATGCATCAACCATTGTGAAAACAGTCAACGAGACACTAGACAGTTGCAGCAACTTTATGGCAGAAAAGGTACCAACCACAGGTGTTGGTCGCAAACGAAAGACAGTTTTTGGGAAAGCCACTGGCAAGAAAAAGGCTGATGCAGAGCGATCCAAGAACAGAGTGAACATCTGGGCTGCGTTTGAACGGTGGCGACAACTGAAAGCCCAGAGAGGGGTGCAAAGGGATGCCATGGTTTCTGCTGGAGAGGTTGGTTAACTTTATGTTTTTGTGTATTGAGTATTGTTTTGTTTTTTTTGGCATCACGTTGTGTAGCTTCAGAGGGAAGTCAGAAGAAAGAGGCTTGGACTCTTGAATTCAAAATGTAGTCTGCTTAAACACTTTTTTCCAGGATCTCCAACCCTACCTTTAACTATGTCTTGTATATTATGCTTTTGGATCGGCTTCTGGAAGTATTCAATTATGTGTCATTCAATTTTCGGTGTGAAAAGAACCGGGTTTGCAACATTAGGTGATTATAGACAAAATGTACCCACTTGATGGTATCAGAGCACACACACACAGACACACACACACGCATTGGTGTCGACCAGGCTGTCCAATAAGCTAATGGGGAGGCACTTTCCTCGCCGTGTTCTGCCAATCTCACATAGTGTCACAGACACAGTCAGCACCTGTGAGTGTGAAGAGACAGCATCCAAAACACACCACAGATTCCCTGATTCCACACAAGCTGTGAAGCGAGAGCAAGGAGAGAGACAGAGAGTGAGTGAGAAGGTGAGTGAGAAAGAGAGAATGGGGGAGATTGCTATTGTACAACTACCAAAATGATGTTACACATGTCTACATACGCGCAAATCAATGCAATAGCATGCAATGCAAAAAAAAAATGTTGTAAATACTAAGAAATGTCTGTTGTATTATCACACAGCGCTGATTCAGTCTATCAGCTTGACACGACTCTCTCTCTGTCTCTCAGTATAACAGTGTTTAGACCATGTGTCGCCCACACTGCACACAGGAAGTGATTGTGTTGCAGGTCACGCCAGATGGAGGCAACAGCAACATCGTGCTATTGAGGTGAGATGCCTGCAACAAAAAGCGCCCACAAAAAGATTCTGTACCCATCAACCAGTTTGATGGGATAATTTCCTCTTGTCCCCACCTACCCGTGCTGCTGCTGTATACACACAAATGCTCCCATAGTCAGGTCTAGATTGACAGAGACTTTTTTAGGCTGAAGGATGCAGAATATAAAATCTTTTTTTTCCCTTTTCTCTTCTCCCACTCCAGGGGTCGCCACAACAGATCACCTGCTTTTTGAGTAATCCGCACATTTGATTTGGCGGAGAGTTTTTATGATGGATGCCCTTCCTGACACACGGGAGCTACAGATTTAGTTGCGCATGAGGTTGCGATCAGAGTCCAGCGGAGGTGAAGGAGTGCCATTTCCTACCAGATGACTTGCATTATGCTGAAAAGTTATTATGGAAATATTAATCACCAGCACCAAAACAAAGTCCTGCCTCCTGCTACATAGCTGAAATAAGAATATAAGAGGGATAATAACCATTTCATGGTTATGAATGGGATTAGGTTCAGGCACAAAAGTGTGGGCTGGGAAAAGATTACGGTATAGCATCAACATGCTCTCCATAAAAGAGTGGAATAGCAACGTGCCACACATACAATCAAACATTTGATGCTGTAAAGAATGTCCTTTGTCAGGAAAGCACAATAGACTTCATAAGACGGCAAAATCTCCGGTGACAGACGGACACTGAAATACAAGCAAAGCAGGTTTTTGAAGTTAACTTTTCAAAACAACACGGAGAGAAAAGAGAGTAAAAGATGCAGCGGATTTGTGAGACTGGCCAAAACCCAGCCCACCACAGCTGACCTGATATCCACATCTCATCCTTCACTCTCCAACATGGACACTTGATCCTACAGCAACACACAGAGCCAAGAGAGTGATATAAAGTCCAGAATGTGCAATATTGCACCAAGATACTTACAGAGGTACAAGCTGACCATGCTGCTTTCAAGGGCCCTTCGTTGAACCTAAATGAGGAAGGATAAAATGTGCACTTCAGCCAAAAGGAGGCTTGTCGGCATCACTAACAGTTACAAAGGCAAAGACACAAAGAAAGGTAACATGGTTATATTTTTTTAAGTGAGTTTAGTTCTATGTGCAGTCAAATGAGCTACTGCCAAATACACTGTACCCGCTGAAGTTTGTCAACCATAGTGTTCTAAGCATGGAGGGACAGCTGGTTTATTATGACCTCGTTTGGCAAGTTTATGTCACCTGCGTAAATCCAAATGGAGAATTTCATACACCAAAGTCACAAAACATTTAAACGCAGTAGTGGATCAACACCTCCTGTGTGCCGTGACGTAAAATCGCTGATTTCCCCGATGGAATTTGGTGCAGGGAATTCACAAAGCAACATAAACTTCTGATTGCAGCTCAAACAGCTGTCTAACAGTGAGATAAAGCAGGGAAGATATTCTTCAGATGTTGTAGACTTCAGCTAGAATCAGTTCTTCTGTGTGCCCCTGCAAGCAGCCATCATTTTCAAAAAAGACTAAATCTCTGTGTCTTTGTTTGCAATTTCAACTGAATGATTTTCAACAGTGAACCTGACGAACACTAAGGTCATTCTCACACCTAATAGTCCACTAGACTTGGTTCGATTCTGGGTTGCAACATTCAGCTGGTCCGAGGTTTGCTTTCACAGTTTTGCACTTAAGTGAAACGAATCAAACCTTTTGAATAACATATTCCCCTCCTCGCCGGAGGCAGGCGCTGCATCAAGAATTACTGAAGGAGAAGACGAGACAACGGTGAACAAGAAAACTCACTCATCTATTGGTTAACCCTTGGAGCTCATGCGGCAAGGATCTGTGCCGCAGGTGCACCCGTGGTAATAATACACAACTGATTATATTGGACGTCCTGGAGGCTTTAAAAATGAAGGGGTCACAAAATCCCAAAATAGACCATTTTTCCTTTCCTTTTGTTCATAAAGACGAGCCAAGTGAACCTTGAACTGTGACATATTTACAAATTTCACAAAATCAATCCAATTTTAAATGTATTTTTCATCAGATTGCCTTGGTTGTGCTGCAAAAAAAAAAGATATAAGACACTCTATTCTTATACACTCTGTATATACTGTATGAGTATTGGAATAAAGCAGCCTCTTTGTTCAAGGGTTAAGGCAGGGCATCTTCTGTTTCCACCACATGAGAGCAAAACATGGAGCTGCATCAAATTGGGTGTTTTTTTTTGTTCAATGTGAACATACTACACTTCTACGCTGCAACAATGGGCTCAACCATTTCTCCTGGCTATCGTTCTACAGGCACGTATGTTTTAGTTGTGTTTGCCCACAATGCCCTGCATTGTAGTCCGCTTCCTGTATTTGACTCACTTTAAGTGAACCGAGGCGTATGTTTCACAGAGTTCGCTTCTTTGGTGTGGATCAGAGTTGGGTTGTGCGTTCACACCTCCCCAAACGAACCGGAATTTCCGAGCAAACGAAACTAGGGTTCGATTATGAATGCACCATCAGTGAATACACCACTCTGCAACACGCTCCTGTCAACAAAACTGACACTTGTTGCCGTCATGTCAGCCGGGGTGCGACCACATAAACGAGTCAATTTGCCACATGCGTTCGCATCTGCCTCAAAGGACGTTTTGTCCCCAAATGTAATCAGACTGTTATTGCTGAGCATGAGGAGGCGACGATGAAGCAAAATCGCCTGCAAAAACTGGTACACTGATTAGTTTTGGTTCCTCAGGAGCAAAGAGATGGACGTGAATATTGCAGGACTAATCTGCTTTAAAAAAAACAAATTGTTTAAAGAGAACAACAGATAACAAAAATAGAGGAGGGGAAAAAGAATGTGCCAACTGGTATAAGAAGAATGGAGAAAACAAAAATGTTACAAGGCAGGGCCATAAAGAAAGAGAGTTACGGTGATAGAAAAGTAAGAAATCACATAACTATCACTGTTTATCTAAGTATTTATGCAATAAAGCACTAAAAAGCACAAGGAAAACTATCAAGACTATAAAATGTTTCCTTTTATTCCTCATTTATCTTTCTTAACTGCCACAATTGTATTTCTTTGCTTAATAATTTTGCAACAAAAATCATTTCAATCCAAAGCAAGAAATGACCCATAACAAAGCATTTCCAATGCATTGGTTCCACTCGGTAAGAACTGGAGTCTCGGGCACTCAGGAGAGTCAAATTCTGGAAGGTCTGCTCTCATTTGAAGACTTTTAATCAAATAAATCCTTTAAGATTTGTTACTGTGGTGATTATGTCATAAAAGGGAAAACAGCAGCTGTACAGCTCCAGCTACTAAACTTCATCTGTTGCCTCTTTAAATATATTTATTAGCATGAGCCATCATGATGGTCCAATAATTTAGATAGTGGACCCAAAAAAAAAGAGTTTGTGTAGCAGAAACATAATCAAAAATGGATCAAATGACAAAGTGTATGGTAAATAACTAGCAAAACCTGACTCTGCAAAACCTGACTCTCTCCGCCCTCTGCTTTATTGACTGTGGAGTTTAGTGTCTTGCAGCTCATTGTTTTTGGCTTCACCGTTTTTGCTGCTTCACTCTTGCTGCTCTCGTTTGCTTCTGTTCACCGACGTGGCAGGCGACTGTTATCAGAGAAAACACTCCACCTGTACACAGCCTGCACCAACACCAGCCAGACAGGTGAAAGCAACTGGCTGGTGTACACAGCGAGGCATTCCTGGCTCAATGACAGATATTCTCCTGTGGAAGTGGCTGGGAAATAGAAGTCAGAAGGGGACTAAATATTGGAGTACAATCATCAGAAACTGATGCTAATGCTGCCCCATATCTGCTGTGTGCCATATCCTGCAGTTTTTATTCTATATCGCTTGAATATTTCATGTTATTTGAATCCATTAATGCTTTAAACGAAAGGCTTTTATTGTCAAAAAAGCCCCAGTGCCTTAGACGCAGGGTTTCATACCATGGAGTCCTGTCATTTAGTTTGCACATGGTCAAACTTATTCATGCGTATTCTCAGAGGCAACGCTGGCAGAGTAGCAGCTCTACAGCAGTGTTTCCCAAACCTTTACACGGTGACCCACTTTTTAAAGGGTAACAAAACTCTCTCTTCTGGTTTCGAGAAATGCCAAGAAGTGGAGAGAAGAAGTGTCCGCTTGTACTGCCATAACTGATGACCTAATATTACTTGGAACAGGTAAAACAGCCTTTGCATACATTTTTGTGGTGATTTTTGTTCATGTTTACATTAATGTAATGACTCACTTTGGTCTCAACAAAAATGATGCACCTTTTATCTAAAATACTATCACTATATTTTTTTGGAGCGTGGTGGAATTCACTTCTAAAACTTTTCGTGGGCACTTTTGTGTTTTCGGTCACTCTAACTCTCACCTGTTTGCAAGTGTCTCACAAATTCCACAATTTCCTGTGTGAAGAGCAGGTATGTCGCCGGGTGATACGAGATCTAAACTCTTTGAACATCACAGACATATTTAATTTGTTAATATTTAACTCCCCTCCCCCCCCAAAAAAAAATTCTCTCTTGACTTATTTGTAGGTCCCAATCCCAATTTTCCCAGTCTCTGGGAAAAACTGCTACAGCAAACAATCTACCACGCCTGCCCTCTAAAAACAACATAAAGACCTTTATCGATTGACTTTTAGTACAGACAATCAACAGCAAGAGGAAACTTTGAGTGCACAGTTTTGAAGTGGGATGTAAGAAAAAGAAGCTTTCACTGCTAATTAGTGAGTGAGATACTATACTTGTCTGCCTTTTGCCACATGTCAAGAGCTGCTGGAAAATGTGAATTTCCCCAATGGTCAAACAATAAAGTATCTATCTATCTAGATAGAGCTCTATCTCTCATGGATTTTGCTACAATTCCATCCATCCCTCCGTCTTCTACCACTTTATCCTCCACATAAGGGTCGTGGGGGATGCTATGCCAATCTCAGCTGACATAGGGCGATAGTGGCATACAGTACACCCTGGATAACACCCATTCACTCTCACTGTCATCTCAAACTGGAGAACCCGGAGAAAACCCACGCACACACGGGGAGAACATGCAAACTCCATGCAGAAAGGTCCTTGTTCCGACCGGGTCGCAAACCAGGGTCTTCTTGCTACAGGCAAGAGTGCTAACCACTACACCAACCGTGTGGCGCCGCTACAATTCCAATGCAGGTTAATTAAATCAATGTTCGCCACATGTGTACAAAGAATAGGTGCATGGATTCTGATATGACTGTTCTCAATAATGTCAAGATCAGATACAGACCCAGACCCACATGCTGAAGTGACACAATCGGATTTGAAAATATGAACGGATGATCAGATTTGTCCACACAGCCCTGGAAAAAAAATGATCAGACACGAGTCACTTCCGCCTTGCAATGTGAATATAGCCAAAGACAGCTCAAATCAGCAACACAGCCATAATGCGCTGCTCAAACACACAGCCAGTGTGGCCCTAGCGCAACAAAAGAAAGGAACACAATACTCTTGCCAGTTGAAACTGCATGCTGCTGTGTACGATTTGGAGTCGGCATTAAAATGAATAGATTCATGTTTGTGAGCTTATTTTAAAAACACAGCAACACGTATCTGAGCATAGATTGCCCTCGCCACATCTCTTTTGTGGCCAACTTTACAAAGCAGCACATATTGCACTTCACTCACTATGCAGCTAATGGAGCTGGATAGCACCGCTGAGCTCCGGCGACATCTATTTCCTGTCCCTCATTAAGGCCTGATGACTTATTTCCTGTGCTCTTCCTGAGCAGATCTGTCTGTCAGCAGGTGACACAAGATTAGGAAGGCATTCAATATGTGGGACAATGGAGAATAACCGTATGCATGTACGTGTGTGTGTGTGTGTGTGTGTGTGTGTGTCTGCTCTCACAATTTCAACGGGTGTATTCTCATGTTAGGATTCATATGTGGGGAGTGAATAATGAGGCGTTCCCTGCGGTTAACATGGTGTAAGTAGGTGTTAACTATGACAGATTGCGCTGCCACTGGTGACCACGGTTGATCAGCCAGATAGCCTTTACCTCCCCACTCCTCAATTATTCCACTCTCACATAATTGTATGGACGGCAATGAATCCCCACATCTCATTTCCTGCGCTTGGTTTCACCTCTAATGTCTTGCTACTTCCAATTTCAATTTGTCTGATCCCTCTGTTTTGGTGGTGGAGTGACTCCACATCAGCATATACACACACATATGATAGTTATAAATGTAGAATACACATTATATAGATACAGCATTATAAAAGCAGAGAAAATGAACTATGACCACCAAAGTCATCTAAGAGGAACATGCATACAGAAAAGCAAACCATTGCTGTCGGGAGGGTCAAACTGGGAAAATAGCAAGCAATACTAGCATATAGTAATTTATGTTTTGGTGTTGTCGTCACCATATTTTTGTGAAAATTGTGATTTTATGAGGTAACATTGGTTACCAGTTTATTATTGAGAATTCAGAAGTTTTTGTATCTGTATTGTGTTTTGTCTGTTGGAAATTATCCCCCAAATTAATAAATACCATTATCGTCATCATCATCATCATCATAATCATTTGCAGTAGCTGCTGGATTATTGTTTCTGTAATTGTCGTAATTGTCATTGAGCGTAATCGAAAAGCCCCAAAAGAAAATGGCATGAAAAACAATTGAGGAAATACAGAGGGTGATGTTATTGTGCCTTTCAAATCAAATTACGTTCCACTCGTATGGTTTCCTTGAAAGGTCAAGCTGTGTTTTTAACACAGTCACAAATCATAATCCAAAACTGTGAGTTAATTAGTAAGTTAATTATGTTTAATGAATTAATGTTTTATTTTTTTAATGAGGGTTCAATCTTAGTCTTCTATGTTTGCATTGCAGTTCTGTCTGTGGGGTATAGCACATTTGTGTTTGAGCACTTGTGCAAAATGTTTTGTTGCAAAAGAAAAAGCAAATCATACCGCACTGACATTTCACCTCAGTTGTTGCAAACTAGGTGGATTTTCTTTCCTTCTAGTTTTACAAGGCAGACTTCATCTCGGGAGATGAGATTCAAGTTCAAAACACAGCTCTTGAGGTCTGATTGAACCAAACAGATAAGTGGTGAGTCAATCATTGAACTGTGGGGATTGCTTGGTGTCTTGAAACTACCAAAGGGAGTGTGGCTGATGTTATATCGCAGTATGAATCCACACCTGCATATTGGCCAAAATATATTCTGAATCTGGCTCTGGTTCAGAGGAAAACCCAATTTACGAGAACCACTGTTTTCAGCAAATGGCGTGCTTGTAAATCAGAAGATAAATTCACATTGATCACATTTACATGTACACAATACCCCGGTTATTGATCTGGGTATGGAATAATTCCAGTAACTCAGTCACTTTATCCCTGTTAGTATTACCCGCTTAAGAGCTGGGTTACACCTTACCTGAGTAACTGGGGCATGCCCTTGTGCACATGGGAAAGGTAAAGGGTCATTAGTTAAAAAAACATGGCTCACCACAGGCGAAGGAGAATAGTACGAGGGCAATGGGGAGTCGGATCACAGGACTTCATTATGCTTTCCATGAGGCCACATAACTTGTAAAAACATCTCCATTCACCATCATCAAAATCCAAAATCACAACTCTCTTGGCAGTCTTGGCTGCAAGCTTTCATCCACAGTCTGCACTTGTTGCGGTGGAGCATTGGCCAAAGCAATGTCTTTGTAAAGATGTAAGATGTGGAGTAATAAAATTGTTTGCAATAACATACTGTTTTAAAATGAATGAAAAAGTAGGGCACACACCGAGGATAAAAACAGCTGCATCTTAACCTAAAAATAGGGTAGCGGGCATTAGAGGGAGTCATGTATACACGATTACTATTGGGGTATTATTGCTCGTTGATCATGTAAACAGGTTTACCCCGGTCTGATCATAACTGTGGTAGGCTCAGTAACCAGGGTATTGTGTGCATGTAAACGTGGTCTTTGATATGTGGGTGTGGGCTGTGGTCACACGATGGTCACATAGCGTGATGTCATACCGGTGCGAATGTAGCCGGCCTAACACGACACACCATCCAGCTGTTAATCTCTGCGTTGTGTGTGAACGATGAAGGAGATGAAGACAACTGCTGCCTTTCCAACCAGGGCGGAATTTATTCTGCGCAAAACACAATAATATCAGTACAGCAACTTCTCCCGCCCTGGTTTCACACGTGCACACCACGCCTCACCAACTGAGAGTGCATTGCAAATCACTACTCATTCACAAATCAATAAACAAAATACATCTCATTCTGATCGTATAGTTTCAGTTACAATGTTAACTTCACAGTTATATTCTCCACCCACCAGCGGCAATTTGAGTATCTTTATGAATTAATATTAACTCACAATAAGCAGTAATACACATTGTGTATGTAAATAAATTACAAAAGTATAATTTACTAATAAAATCAATGTACAGTAATAAAAATGACAAAACAGGGAGCCTACATACCTGTGCAAAACACAATAATATCAGCACAGCAACTTGTCACGCTCTGGTTTCACATGCGCTGCGCACCTTGAAAGGAGAATAAAGAAAGACGTGAAAAACCACCTGCGTGCTCCTGTAGCCTAGCTTAGGAGCCACGGCTAACAAACTGCTAAACTACTGTACTCCATAAAAAAATACATTTATAAAACAAGATAAACATTGGCAAACTTATACAAAGTAATATAAAATTCTCTGTCTAACATTTTACTGTGTTTTACACAACAAGGAACGTAGTGACCATAAAGTCCTACCTCTCCTCAGCAGCGCCTCTCACCGACTGAGGAGAGCAGCGCTCATAAACAGGAAGTAACACCGCGAAAAGCTAGTGTGAAAATAAAAGACGTCTAACAAAATAAAAGCTCCTCAAAAAAAGTGAACTCATTCAAAACTGAATGTAAAATGCATGTACAATAAAACAAAAGGATTTTGGTGGAATATAAACCAATCACATGTACAATGCTCTTTTCTTTCCTGCTTGGTTTGTGGCAATTTGTCTCAATGAGACAGACAGACAGACAGACAGACAGACGACTTTATTAATCCCTTTGGGAGGTTCCCTCGGGGAAATTAACAGCTCCAGCATCCATACACAGCACTGTTAAAAATAGAGAATAGAATAAAATAAGATAGGAATAAAAATAAAAATATAAAAATAACAATGAAAGTGACCCATGCTATATATATGTATGTATACCTACATACACACAACACATGTATACATATATACATACACACATACATATATATGCATACATACACATACATATATACACATACATACATACATATACACACATATATACATATACATATATATACATATACATACATATATACATACATACATACATATACATACATATATATATATATACACATACATATATATACATATACACATACATATATATACACATATATATACATACATACACACACATATATATATATATACATACATATATATACATACATATATATATACATATATATATATACACACACACATAGGTACACACACACCTAGA
The DNA here is from genome assembly GCF_019176455.1 of Solea senegalensis. Taxonomy (NCBI): domain Eukaryota; kingdom Metazoa; phylum Chordata; class Actinopteri; order Pleuronectiformes; family Soleidae; genus Solea; species Solea senegalensis. Next base: position 15,016,097 of record NC_058041.1, read on the forward strand.
GTTACCCCCTAATGCAGGGTTTTATTGCACATGTCTATGGTTTTATTGCACATTATGTTATTGTTGTGGTTGTTGTTTGTTTGTTTAGTTCGTACCGGTTTTTTTATTTTTTTTATTTTTTTTTTTTTGTACGTCATGCTTATTTTGAGAAGAGCTCATCTGTTATTCTGTCGTCCAATCATGGGTGGAGATGGTCTAGATCCACCCAGACCACATCGTATCATTTTACTCTGAAACCCCAAAGGAAGGGTGCCAAAAATGGAACAGTTGGGGCCAGTTATGTTGGGACTATTCCTAATGAAATTGCTAAAAAAAAAAAAAGTATGCAGCATATCGTACAGCTTAAGGTATAAAGCAGGGAATCCCTGGTCTCCAAGACAGATCTTGCATTACAGAATCCATTATAGTCCAAAAACATTAACATACAATGACAATTTCAAGGTATACAAGCTCCAACTGTGTTTTCAGTGATGGAATCTGAGGGAACATTCAGGACAAAGGGGAACATTATACCTCGTGTCATCTGTAAGCAGATCACTCACTGAATGCGAATACCAGCACCATATAGCTTGATAAGCACATTTATAACACATGTCTGCTCCCACCAGAGGAGTTCACTGCTATTACCAGCAGCAGTCCTCAATGCTCACTGAATCTCACACTTCTAAAATCTCACCGTCAGCTCAGCGAACTAAATTTTTACCCTGACCTTCCAGGTCTGACAAACTGCCCATGACCTGACACCTGGGGCTTGCGCGCGCCTCACAGCTGCCAACACCTCTTTAAATGGTGTCACCTGAGTTTCCTGATCTAACGATCCAATGCAGGGAACCGGCACACACAGTGCTAGTCCACAAAGCTCCTCTTTAATTATTATTTCATAAAAGCAATACAGCGATGAATAAACAAATCAGCAAATTCCTAAATGAATCATTTGCACTATGACATGGCGGCTCTGTGTGGAGTTCAGCTGGATCACAACATGTATCGTCAGAGAATATTCTACAATGACATCACGATATGAAAGGCGTGAAATTATAGCACACTCACAGCTTTCGGGGAAACATAACTAACAATAATATTGAAGTGCTTCTTCTTCTTCTTAGAACCTCAATAACAATGGCCCATATGACTCTCATTCAAAAAAAAAAAAAAGTAGAACAAACAACACATCTTCAGAGTCGGTCTGATTTAGCTTCTCTCTGATCTAACAACAGAGAAGAAGCACTTCAGAAAACTTCAAAACTGACAGCTTTGTTAAATAACGACAGTGGGGAGAGTGGAGAATATAGAAAGCAGGAGAACACACTGAAAGAATACATAATGCAGGGTGGGTTAAAATAGCTAGCTGAAAGTTGTGGGAAAGGAGCAAGAGGAAAAATGAGGAGAGAGGAAAACAGATGATTCAAATTCCAATAATTTGTATGCAACATTCATCCATCCATTATCTACACCGCATGTCCTTTGAGAGTAGAATAAATAAATTACCTTTAACATAAGTTCAGATAACAATACCGAGTGTAATAAATAATCAAAGCTGTTTGCGAAGGATTTATGTCAACAGTTATTTGTGCTATATGCTTTGTTTGCGAAAGCATATAACGAGCCTCAGCTTTGTCATAAATAACCCAGCTAAGCTACAGTGGGTGTGAGGCTGTGTTTGAGCACTGTGGTGATTCTGCTGATGTTTAGCGGGGGAGGAATCAAAAAAATGCCTGACATAACATAATATCAAAGTTCAATTGCTGTTTTGTTGCGTATGCAAGTCCACTCAGGTCTGCTGTGGTCACCATGATGTAATTGTTGCCATCCACCCACACGTAGCCAAAAGTGCGTGACCATACTCCAGGTAAGACAGTGGATTAGAGTGGAATAAAACAGTGTTTCCCAAAGACTGGGTCAGGACCCACAGATTGGTCAAAGAAGATATATATGTTTTTAATTCCCGAAGCTAATTTGCAGATTTTCCCAAATGTGGTACAGTTTTAATTAATTTACAGATGTTACACTATGCACATATTTGCTCTTGTCACAATGTATTTGTGATTTAGGTCAAGGCAGTTGGCATGAAACCATATTTATATAAAACATTGGAGAAACAAAAGCATAGATTGTTGAAACAGGTACATACATGAAACCCCAAACAGATGCAGACAATGGGCTGACCAGAACACCTTACTACAAACAATAAATGTTCAAGGTAAGGGGAAGCCTTACAGGGACAATTTAGGTTTTTATTAAGTGTAATTACGTATTGACCAAAGACCGTCTATTGAAGCCGTATAGGAAAATAAGAATATATTGTCTAGCCACTGGTTGGATAAATAACTCCACTTGAATGGAAGTCTATGGGAAAATGACCCTACTTCTCCCTTAATTTATAGCATTGGTTAACATTTACTGATGGAGTTATTAGTCAGATTTTTTTCAAAAGATCATGACGTTGAGTTTGCTAATTATAGCCGATAAATGGCACATATGAGCGGACACCAGTGTGATTGACAGCTTGTATAATCCAATAGGAGCACGGTTGCCAGTGGCACAGCAGGGGCAGAGGAAAAAAACTGATTTCAACCACTTAACAAACCAAACTCTATAGCAATTCTACAGAATGGAACACAGGAGTTGTCAACACAATACATTTGAAGTTACTGATGGACGTTTAAATGTATTATGGTGAGACTTCGGTGTTTAAACAATATTGTGCTGGTCAACTGTTGCAGCCCTGCACACCAAAAATGCTGATTCTTTTATATGGACTGCAGTATGGGCAGTGAGAGCATTTTCAAACTTCCGTTTCCAGCCAGAAAAGGCCAAGTAACTGTGAGCTAAAGCTGCTAACATATTCTTAAGATGTCTTAGACTCAAGCAGGAATAGAGTTTAATAGACAAGACTTTTCTTAAGTGGCTCAAATGTGTTAATCCTTCTCCCCCCGCAGGTTAATGCTGAATGAGAGCATGCAGGTCACCATCTCATAAAACCACAGTTTGTGTCTCAAACTGCCTGTAACTATGCAGCTTATTTTGAGTTGTCTTACAAACATTTGACAGGTTGTTAAAGGAAGATTTCCACCAAATATGGCAGCCTAGCATAGTTTATTTAATCCCCTCACAGCACAACAAGGGGTTAGATTCCATTCATATGACACGTCTTCCTTGTTTCGTGGAATACTTTTACGTGTTATGTTTCTTCCGCCACATATGAATTCTCCAAAAGAGTCAAATCCTTAAACTCAAGCTGACACAAACTTATTTAAATTCTGACACAATCCCCTCTCATTTATTCATTGTCTGTTTCATGTATTACTGATGACTATTACTAGTTTGGTTACGTATCAAATGCCTTGTGGTTTTCAGTGCTGGCATGCTTGACCTATAAGGTAGTGACAGATATATAATACAGTCGTTGTCATAGTTGCCATAATGTAAAATAAGTATAGATCAAAACAAAGAATGAATAATAGCACAACTGTATGCCAAAATGATTTTTTTATTGGGCTGTCACAAAAGCAATAATAACTTGTCTGCTTTTAATAATTAATAATTATAATAAGTATTTCTTATAATTATAATAAAAAGTATATTTACACTTTAATCTTACTGACATACAATAATGTGAATCCTTCGTGTGACCATTCGTGTTTGTTAGGATATACATGTTCTAGATACAGTAGATATTACTGTTAGTTTGCCACTAATAGAGAAAAGTGTATGTTATAGCACAAGGGTAACGCCAGCAGTGATCCACTTCCAACTTTTCTGAATTTTATTTGTGTGTGACCGTGCAGTGTTTAGCCGCGTTGACTGCTCAGTGTGAGGGGAAGAACCCGTGAAAGGAAGACATGAGGAGAGAGTGGGATGCAGAGGGTGGAGAGCGAGATGGTGAGAAATGGCGGAAACAGTTTGATGCCAAGAGGTGTGCGCTGACCCTGATTAAATGCCTCCTCTAACTCAGTGAGCCACTGATAAGACCGATGCACCCTGGGTGCTGCGCATGTGATGTGTTGTGTGTGTGTGTGTGTGTGTGACACTTAACAGAAGATAAGGTATGTGTGTGTGTGTGTGTGTGTACAACGTGTGTGACCATCAGTGCGTATGTTTGTGTGTGTCCCGACACCAATTCTCCTGTGTAAACATGCTGACCTGGTACACTTTGAAGTTGGCAATGGCCACTATAATCTCTCTCCCCCTGACACACACATACACACACACACACACACAGAGCCAGAGGCGAGACTTAACACCAGAAACCCTCTGTGACTTAGTATGTGGCCATCACTGAACACACACACACACACACATCCATTTTCACAGACAGTTGCATCCTCTTGCTCCCACACAGAGTGAGAATAAGAAAACAATAAACTGTCACAAACACAAATGCAGGAAAAATAGACCCTTGCTGCAACCTATAATGGAAATTCCTGCTGACAGGTGTGTGTGTGTGTGTGTGTGTGTGTGTGTCTACTTCTCCAGATTCAATTACACTTTAGCTTCAGAGCAGACGTTCCTGGCACGTTCATCCACAGATGTGTGTGTGGTACGTGTGATTCTCTGTGATAGTCACTCTTCACGCACAGTTTATAAGTCAATGTGTGCACCTTTGGACAACTTAAGGTTTAATATGTAACATCAGGAAATAATTAAAACCTGGGTAAATATATAGAAGTGATGCGGTGCGAGTTGTTTTGATAGCCGGTCTGCCTGCTGCATTCAATTACTGTCAGAACTGCTGGACCTTGTATATAAATATGCTGCATCCAAACAGGGTTGTTTACTGTTTGTTGCGTGAGACGAGCACATCTTGAACTCAACACCCGTCATCTATTCACCACCTGCTAACTCTTCGCCTTGTCCTGTAAGTGACTTCCCGTGTCGCGATTATGAGTTTCACTCAAACACAGCGAGTATTACATTACATCCAAAGCGACGTACAATTGAATTGAGTACAATCAGCCAGGGGTGGAATCGAACTTGCGACCGGTCTTCACCACTGAGCCACTCCACCCCCAGTAACGAGTCACGAGTTATTCAGCCGTCACTTCTACAATTAATCCCGTTTGCAGGACCAATTATGTGGTGAGTTTTTGGTCCAGAAAATGTCCGAATTCTAATATCGTGAAAGAGCTTGTTTAGTCTACAACGCAAAATCTGATCAGTGAACAGTCAAAGAGGACCAAAGGAACTGGAAATCAAAGAACCAGCTTTTATGTTTTTCAAAAGGAAATTTAAAGCTTTATATCGACTGATCTGCAACTGGTATTTTCATTATCAGTTGATCTGATGATTATGTTCTCGATTGATGTTGTGGTCCACAAAATGTCAGAAACGTATCTTTAAAAAGGGCAAATCAGTGTTTCTCCATTGCTTTTCTGTCAGGGGATGAAATAAACCCGACTTAAGAAGCTTAAATCAATTTAAAAAGATGGATTTATCGATCGTAAAACATATTTTATATTTAAATAGTCAAGAAACTAATAAGCCAATCAGCACCTTTGCAGTTAAAACAACACCCTGTTACTTATTTACTCCATCGCCCATCAGCTGTTTCCCACTTTAATCACTGAATTATTGGTCACACTGAGGAGATTTCAGGTTGGTGGCCGTGTATCATTACTCCAAAGCCCCGCGGTGATGGTGACTCAACACGGAAAACATAGTTCCGTCTTATAATACATCTGAGCCGAGCTCTTCTCTCTAATTTGTGTCCAAAGATCCAAAGAGATATGGGAGCCCCCGATCGAGGAGAAGGCGACTTACGGTATGTAAGTGGGGCAAAGGAAGTTTCTCAGAAGTTTCACCATGCAGGATTAAAACTGAGTTCATTCAATCTCACCCTGGGACCAAGGCACACTAGTTAACTTCTCCCTGTAGCAACTACAGACAACCAATAACTCATTTTTGACCCAGTTTTAGCAACAGGGGGTCCATGGGATAAGGGAAATCTAGGATGCAGAAAGTTAGTGTGGTGCTGACTTCATGTTTGAATGCTGTACTTCACTTTGCGAGCATCATTTAATAACTTCAAGTCTTTGGGTTTTTTTTTTATTATTTGTTCCAACTTTTTAAGTGTTTTTTTTTTTCACTCAGATGCACAGTTAAATAAAACATGGAATGATAAGCAATAAAGAGGATAACATATTTGGTCATAAAGAAAATAAATTTGGCCGCTCTTCTTCTCTAGTTTCTCATGCCTGGGTTGCCAGATATGCAGATTCGAGGCGGTGTTTTGGCCAGCGTGCAGATAATCATGCTGGGGAACAATTAATACGCTTGTTTTGTTGATGGTAAACTCAAATCCTCATGCAGAAGCTTTTAAAACCGCACCTGGCACCACAGACAACAACTTCCAAGAAAATGTCCCGGAGTTTCAACACTGCTGCAATGATGTTAACGTTCAAATTCATTTATAACTTTTACCAGTGAGGCAAAGAGACCTTCATACTTTTCACATCACTTCACAGGTCTACATTTTGGTCAGCGCCGTGTTGACCTTCTGCAAATGGAATTTCAGTGGCATCACCTGCACCAATGTTGCTATTGGACAATACAAGCTGTCAGTCACACTGGCGTTCAATAATGTGTCATAGTTTATCTATTTTCCTCTAAATAGGAAAACAAATTACAAAATGGACACCGCGATCCATTGAATTAGAAGCAAAACTAGCAATTTAAACCATTAATTGTGCTATGCTAATGGCCTGAAGATGACAAGTAAGAAACTGTTGCACATGAAATGACAAAAATAGAGCGACACAAGGACAAAATGAACATGTTCACCCACGTTTTATGTTTCCATTGATGCTGATCCGAGCCAAAGCTTAAAAAAAACAAACCAACAAACAAAACACACCTGCATACATACTGGAAGACAATATAATCTGAAATGCAAATAGAAAATACAGCCAAGTAGTTTGGGAACAAACACCTCAATTACACTCTTTGTTAGACTCTGTGTTTCAGCCTTAGGCCTTAAAAGTAAAAGCATCAATTAAGGCTGGAACTAATAGTTTGTTATCAAGTACCGGATTAACCGACTATCTTGATAATAGATAAGTCCAATCAGGTGTTTTTGTCTTTAAATAAAGAAGTTCTGTGATTTCCCTTCCTTAAATGGTTCTGGTTTGTTTGCTCCTCTGTAACAGTAAACTAAATACATTTTGGAAACAGGATTAGCATTTTTCACAATATGGACCAACCGTCAAGAAAATAATCAACCGATTAATTGATAATGAAAATGGGCAGCCCGTGGCTGAGCGAAAGGGAGCTTATAGGAGAGTTAAAGTATAGGAGGTCATAGCACCCACTTCAAATTGCTCATTGTTAAGTGGACTCTATATCAGGGGTGTCAAACTCATTTTTGTTCAGGGGCCACATACAGGACAATTTGATCTCAAGGGGGCCGGACCAGTAAAAATAATAAAATAATAGCATAATAACCTATGAACAACAAGAACTCCTTGCTTTTTTTCTCCTTTGTTTTACATTTACTGAAGGATATTTTTTCAAAACAAGACATTTCTTGAGAAATATAAGTGCAATTTCAACAATATCGTGCCTAAATGTACTATTTACACATCACACTGGATCTAAAAAGGCACAAACATTTAGTCACGGGTATCTGGAAGAGAAAAATATTGTATTTGACGTTACGTTTAGATTGTAATCGAAATTTTAACAAATTCATCCTGTGGGCCGGATTGGACCCTCTGGCGGGCCGGATCTGGTGCCCGGGCCGTATGTTTGACACCCCTGCTCTATATCACTGGTCAGCAACTGGTGGCCCATGGTCCCAAAACAGGCGGGCCAGAATCAGAATTTGGCCCGGCAGACGATGAAAACAAATACACGTTTTTTTTAAATGATTTGCTTATCTTCACTTTTTATTGCTCACATTATCACAAATAATGTCAAATTTTAGTTCCCTTTGCTAAACAAAAGATTTCCTAAATGAGTCCTTTTTTTGTATAAGATTGGATGAGAGAGAAGAAAATCAAGTTTTGGCCCAATATTCAATTGCTTATAAACAAAAACTGGCCCATGGCCAAACCCCTGCTCTAAACTGACCTCAGCTGCGGGGAACCACCACACGGATAAAAAGGACGGTTGTATCAGGAAGGCATAAAAATCTCAGCCAAAACAAATACACGGATCATCAGCTGTGGCAACCCCTAGAGACGGAGAAGCCAAAAGAAAACATTGATAATGATAATGAGCTTGAGTAACAGCCCTAGCATGAACGCCTAAATGGAGCAGAATTGCTATGCCAGTGTTTAATCCTCTGAACCTTTAACATCGCTAACTAGCATTTGCTTTTGAGCACTAAGCACATATCCCAGCTGTGGCTTACGACAACGTCATTAGCATTCAGAGGTATTTACGCCGCCGTCACTCGTTCAGACACAAAGTAATGGACTGTCTCAAGCTTCGCATGAATCTGCTTTGATGTGCTGCACCGAGCGTGTCATTTACATACTCCCCTCTGATTGGACAGTTGTTCTCCTCGCAAACGGCGGACCGCACAATGGAGCCATTCATCTCCCCCGTCTCACGGTTCGCTCAGCGGCACAGGACAACTGTGTTTTCATGCAACTGTGACGCCAAAGTTGACAAGACTGATGGAAATTGCGGTCGCGTATCGTCTCTCGACTCGAGTGCAGCGCGAGTAGTTAACAACCCCCCGAGCCTCCATTCCCGCAGGCATTAAAAGAAGTGCAACTGGCTCTCATCTTGTTACCCACATTGCCTCAGAGTACATTTGCATAATGTTGAATAAATTCCCAATAAATAGCGGCCTAATGCTGTCCCAGCTTTTAAGTCCCTGTGTTTAAAGAGTCATAAAACATAAGCACTCAGCAAATAATTTGCCTTGATGTTGGTTCTGGATGAAATGTTATCAGATCACCAAAACTATTACACTTCATCCTGAGGGGAACATGGAGACATTTCACTACAAACATCACCACAAATCTTTAGGGAGAAGGGGAAGGTTTGTGTGGTTCACCCTATGTGGAGCGTGCTGTACATGTGCAACGATAAAGGGATTATACACACATCCTGAAAGAAGTAAAAGTCACTGAGCAAGGCAGCAGTGGATCAACAACCCATTTGTGCTGCTTTTCTCTACGGACTTTGGTGCAAGAGAGTGAGTCACTTTCTGGACGTAAAAGTATGCAGTTTGAATTTATGTGGCAAGCAAATGTCTAAAATCTGTGTGTGTGAGTTCCAGTATCTCATGTAAACAGATAACCAAATAAATAAGTAATTCGATTCGATTCGATATGACGTTTATCTAATAGTCTGGTGACTTGAAGTATGGGGCACGATGCAGAGAATGTAGATACCAAAGATACACATAAATGTAAAAGCTGCTATCAAGAAGACTTCCATTTTATGTTTCTGGAAAGTGCACTGGGATCTTGGTACTTGGTAAAATTAAAAGTTAAAGATTAAACATTTAAAACCCTGTGGCCCCATGAAAACAAGTATTACTATTTCATGTCCTATTACTATTTATTTCTCCTGCAGCAAAGCAAAAAACATAAAACTATAACAGAATTAACTTCAGTCAGCTGAGTACTAAATGTACAGGCTTGGTAAAAGCAAATGAATCATCCCACGAAACATGCGATAGATAGATAGATCGATAGATCGATAGATCGATAGATCGATAGATAGACAGACAGAGAGACAGAGAGACAGATAGACAGACAGACAGACAACAATCACCAAAAGTAAAAGTTACATACTGCATCTTTAAGGCTGTTTTAATGAGACTATTCAATGTTTTTCGCAGAAACAACCCATTTAATCCAGGGTTTAATCTGTTTTTTTTGACCAGTGTGAATGTGTTTAATTGGTATTGACTCCTGGGTCTAATTACTCTGAAAATACATGGGGGTTTTCATCTGTGTCAGCTCCAATCGGCATGAGTTGGAACACAAGACATCATCAAACACGCTCATTTCCTCTCCTTCTGCTGACATGAAGCTCCAGCATGGGTGTATTTAGCAAATTTTACTTTGTACAACTTGGGACAAAGCTCAATATTTTATTTCATCTTTTTTTATTTTTTTATTTTGACGCTCGAGTTTTGAAGAAGGGACCAGTTCTTGTACCCAACCAACTAGATAATTCATTTATCTGCATCCTCCAGTATGTAAAAAAACGTTTCAAAATCAATATTCTACCAGATACCATGGAGTGATCTTGATGTGTTGCCGTCTTCGTCTGTGAACACAAGGAAACAAAGGTTTGGTTTTTAAAAATGATGATTCTGTTCAATACCGATCACCACCTCGGGAAATAATGGCACATTATTTTCATCACAGCTTGTATTCCTGTTTTCCTTTTACAGTTTTGTTTCCCTGGGTCTTTTGTTATGCATTTGTCTTTTGTTTTTAATGTCTTAATGATTGTTTATTATGATAATAATAATAATAGTATGCCTTTTATAATAAGTGCATTCTGTACATTCTTGTCAGCGTGGTTTCTCTCACACCCTCACTCATACTTTTGTACTAGATTTTCCTGGTGTTTTTGTATTTGTTTGTGTGAAATAAACAGAATAACAAAAATTTGAATCATAATGAAATTGTACATGGGTAATTATTGAATTCAGGAACAACAATAGCTGAGCAGCAATTATCTCAGCTCGGGCTGAAATCTCGTAGCACTGCTTCCATTTATTTTATTCTACTGACTTTCTAATAGTTTCATTCAAACTTGTGACATTTTATTCCTTTTTTAATAGCTTGGGTTTGTAATCAATGTCATTTTCACTCAAACTTTGCAGAGTAACAGAAAGATAGTGTGATGACAGCACAGGGTTTCTAATTGTCGACTTTGGGACTGACCCAGATTAACTGGCTTTATCTTGCCAGGTAGTTAATGTAGCATCCCAGGTGTAAATCACTCAGTGAGCTGATGACTGAAAAGAGTCTCGAGGATTTAGACTGAGAATCACTAGAAGGAAGCTACAAAAAAAAAGGGAGCTGGGAGTACTGTTACTATTTTTGGAAACGATTTATCAGGGCTGTGATTTTTGCTCTGAAACTCACAGGTTCTGCAGGTGAAATAACAAAACGCTTCATAATAATGTTAATAATTTGTACTCCTAACAGAGACATGTTTGTACCAAAGTACAATGCGTGTTTTGTACTTTGTACTTGAATGAGTCAGCATTTTCAACATTCATTTTCCTAGTTGTCTTTTCTTTTTAACTGCAAATAAAGGAACAGTAGGCAAGTGTTTTTTTATTTTTTGTCCAATCACAGAGAGTAGCTCAGAGAAAGAACAGGCACTCCTAATATCTATTCTACCTCACCTACTCAACATTCAAGTCTCTTTAGTGGAATAATCAGTTTTACAGCTTTAGCAACAACTGCCTATGCTGCAAAGAAAACACAAAGTGACACAGAGTACGACTGAAAACCTTCAGAAGTGAATTCAAGTGATTAAAAAACTGTTTGATGGAGGAAACGCTTCCTCTTGTCCCCACCCGCCCCTGCTCCCTCAGTCAGGTCTGATAGTATTGCGAGAGGGAACCTGTTTTAAGATGAAACGTGAAACAACTCACCAAAAGTTATGCACTGCAGCTTTAAGTCAATGCGAGACTTACTTTAAGACTTAAAGACGTTATGTTTTAATACATTTATCACTGTGTGATTTTGTGGAAAAACAATGGGAGGGTTTAGCAACGCAGATTATTCACGGCCAGATCACGCTCAGAAGCAAAGTATATAAGACAGTGTCGCCTTATAAGGAGGGAAAAAGCAGAATTCTCCTGCACAGACGACTGTATAAATAAATGTGTAGAGTAATCCACGGCAGTATCCACACCACTTTACAGACAATCTGACGTCCAAAAAGGCAGGGACTTAGCTGCGGTTATTTAAATCGAACTCCCGGTGCGTCTGTCATCCAGCATGACTAACAGGATTTGACATGGTGATGAGTAGACGAGTCCCAGGTTCACGAAACACATTCTGTCTGTCTGACCCTCGCCCGTCTACACACACACACACACACACACACACACACACAAGTGGAAAGCAATGATGCATAATCCAACAGGTAAAGTCACTGTTGAAAGTCAGATCCAAGTCGATCTGCTTCACCAGAGCAGATACACACACAGGTTTGTGCAGCTATCCTAATCAGAGCATTATCCCTAGCCTTAACCATAACCATAACCAGTTATTGTGTCACCAGGACCCTCACTTAACCACAGTTCAAATCTTATCTCTAAACTCAACCACTTCCTCAGAAAAGGACCAGGTTTTGATCTCCTTAAGACTACTGGTCCTGGTGTTTATCCAAGAAAAATGTCCAAAAGAGGCAACAAATACAAGAACACACACACACACACACACACACACACACACACACACACACAAATATGTTTCATTGCTGGTTATTTAGCGCTAAAACATTCACTACCTGTGTGTATGAGCCACTTTTTCACACATGGCTGAGTGACTGAGCTCAGCTCCACATTATATAACTGTCCATACGGAAGACTGTGTTGACACCCAGAACAGTGTACACAGCCCATAATACTCTGGGTTTTTTATTTTAAGAGCATCAGGGAGGACAGGGGGGAAAAAAACAAGCCCACCTGCTGTCACCTTTGACTTTCTCCCTTCACTATCTGCTCCATGTTGAGGACGCGACAGCTTGCCGTAATTCAAGGTAATCGGATGACTCTCTCTCCCTCTCTCTCTCTCCCTCTCTCTCCCTCTATCTCCGTATAATCCCAGACAAACATGGGCTACTTCTGTTGACGTGGCCACTATGAGACAGAGCATCATTATTCTGTAGTAGTATACAGTGCATGTGTTGTAGCGTGGCAGCTAATCTGGGTTTTATTTTCTTTCTAATCCAACGACACCAAGATTCAAATGTTTACACTATAATTTGATTTATAGGCTATAGGAGCTATTTCAGATAACAAAAAGAAAAAGAAAAGACTGAAGTTTGTACATGGGCAATATATAGCGTATATAAGACATTGATTTTCAATAATAGCAATATAACGAAGGGTTAATGTCATGTTTATGTATAGTACAAACACATTTTGAGACATTAAATTTGTGAATCAACAATCAAAAACTAATTTTACACCAGAGTGAAAGCTGAATAAATGAAAGTTTAATGATCTGGCATCGGTCATGAGCATCACTGATAGTGAGTGACTTAAATGTGATTATGTGTTTACCCACATCATTCAGCTCCAATCTGAAGTCCTTCATAAACAAAGACTGAATGAATGAATATATATGCCATCAGTATTCAGTTCAATTCAAAAACAAACAGATAAATTAAATAAAAATAAAACGTTAAGGAGACACAGAGTAACAAACACACATTCAAGTCCACTGCACACTGCAAAAAAAATCTTTAAAAAATCTTAAAAATATAATTGGTCACATTTTTTTTAAAAATTCCGATCCAAATGACATGCAAATGTAATTAATGTACAGAAATGTACAAAAACACTTTATTAATGAGTTTTTTTTTACAGTGAAAGTTCTAAAAAGTTCACTTGTCGGCAAATTTATTAGGTACATTGTTCAAACTACTAGTATCTTATCACCCAATCCCATGGCAGCAACTCAATACACTCAGTCATGTAGACAACACGAAGACGAGCTGCTGAAGTTCAAACTGAGCTCCACAATGAGGCAGAGTGGTGATTCTTTTTTTATGTGCTGTGGTTGTGGGTGAGAGTATTTCAGAATGGCTGAAAGTATGCAAATATCCAGTGAGCAGCAGCATCAGCAGCAGCAGCTTTCTGGGAGAATATGCCCCAAAAAGTCGGAGGAGAAAGACCAGAGTGATTCAAAAAGCTAGAAAGACAATAATAACTCACTTGTTGCAGCCAAGGAAGGATGAAGACAGTGTCTGAACACACATCACAGTGGAACAGATAAGCTCCAGCAGCAGAATACCACTCCAGCCACTTTAATAGGTACACATCATGCCAAGAGAAGTGACCAGTGGACGTATGAAACCCCATTTGAAGACCAATTGTCGTAAAAATAGAAAATAAACAAAATGCCAAAAGTATTTGAGAGGAGGAAAGTGATCGGTTTCAATTTCTTCTTCTTTTTTTTTTTAAAAAAAAAATCGGATGTTTCATATCTCACATGTCTGTGGTGGATTCAACCTATTATTGTGAGATAATTACTTCTTCAGTCATTCGCTTTAATATCACAAATAACAAACCGAGTATTTACTGTAGGAGACAGACTGGAGTGCTGCTGCTTACATGAAAACCGAGCACAGGAGTGAAGTTCGCGTCTGAGTTACTGGGATGAACAGCGCATCCACACAACGCGACAAGCTGTGAAATGAATTAAAGCGGCGTGTTGCATCATGTGGAGCCTCGGCTGTTGCCTTGAAATAACCCAAGTCATCAATTTACTAAACCAGCAGCAACAGTAAGCGCCTCGGCGGGTTTTCAGCACCACGGACAGCGAACTGTTCAAACTGCTGCGGCCAAGGAGTTTTTTTTCTTCTTTCTTTCCCGCAAACGTGTGTCAGCAGCTCAAACCTCGTCTATTTCTCCTCTTCTACACACATTTGTGAGTGGAAAAGCAGGCGACAGATGATTCAAAAGCAGCATTTAAAGAAAGGGGTCCGCAAACTCTCCACCACCACCACCACCACAGAGCTGCGTCGCATATACGACTTACCTCGTTATCCCCGTTGAAGCCATACGGTTTTAAATCTACTTTCCCTCGCACACTGTTGCAGTCCACGTTGAAGCGAAAATCCACGTAATAACATCCGCGCAACTCATCCACCGACCACGACTACAGCAGCCTGTGTGCACCGACACCACTTTTTAAGCAAGAAGAGGAGGAGGAGGAGGAGGAAGGAGGGAGGGAACCCTCCGTCCGCGCCTTTAAGGCTAAAAATAATTTCTAAGATAGTAGTTTATCTTAAAGTCAATAAAAAAATAAAAAAAAAGAGATGACTCTGCTGTGGCCTTCATCCAGGAGGAGCGTAGTCTTCCTCTTCTCTCTGAGTTGAAGTCCCCAGTGTGGGACTTGCTGGGAAACTATACGAGCTGTGTGGGGGAGAGAGAGAGAGAGTAACAGTATATCTCCTCCTCTGTTGTCCCTTTGCTCTCTCAACCATAGAGAGAGAGAGAGAGAGAGAGAGAGGGGATGCAGAATCAGAGGGGGTGGTTTTGTCTTGAGGTAAGACTCGCATTTACCGCAGGAGCAGCAGCAGCAGCAGCAGCAGCAGGGATGGTGATCGGTGCACCGTGCGCTGTAATCTAATTATGTCCACGGCAAAAGGCGCAGGGATTAACCGGGATGTGTGTTGGTCTCCTCCTCTGGTCTCTGCGCCCCATGGCGGACATGCAAGCACCGGCTGAGCTACTGTACTCCTGCTTTTAACTCATCACTGTCCACTCACCCTGGTGGTCCATTTGAATATGGATTAATAGACATAATCATGCTCCTAATCATCAAACTGAAACATGTTGCTCAAAGTCATCTTAACTTTACGGAAGATAAACCAGAAAGTGTTGTTATATGAAAGATGAACCGTCAACTATTTTTGTGTTTAGGGATTAAAACAACTTCTCCTTGCTTCCTACATGTCAATATGTTCTGGTCTCTTAACAAAGAGGTGATTAAAACACCATAATGCTGGTTTGTGGACAAAAACATTTTCACTCAACATTTGTTGTGACTTTTTAAAGGTCCAAACGACTAGTCGAGAAAATACACAACAGAATAATCATCCATGAAACTGGTGCCATTCATTTGTAAAATGAATACATACAATTTAGCAATTGAACGCTTACTATAAACCTGTTGATGGAGGGAAATACAATAAAATCAACCAAAAACAGACATATATCGGCTATCAGCGTTATTGGCACCAGCCATAAAAAAGCAAAATTTGATATTGGTCAAGTTAAATTGAACAAGACAGTGAAACATGTAAAACTAAATGTTTTATTTTTAGTTTTATGCTAGTTTACCCTGCCGGTAGTAAATTAAATAAAATCTGAAGGTTTTTTTTTGTTTTTAAAGGTGCTGTGAGAAAATAAAATGAAATACTGTGTTAAAATGAAAAGTGCCGGGACTCGGCACAAATAATGTGAGTCTTCAAATTAACGTTCTTC
This sequence comes from Solea senegalensis, assembly GCF_019176455.1. Lineage (NCBI taxonomy): Eukaryota > Metazoa > Chordata > Actinopteri > Pleuronectiformes > Soleidae > Solea > Solea senegalensis. The sequence goes on from NC_058041.1 coordinate 15,032,247, forward strand.
AAATCAAACTGAAAACTGTCTTCTTAACACCCTGGACTGCAGAAATCACTGATAAACAACAGAAGTTCCAAAGCTTTTTCGCCTGGTAGAAATGTCATGAATCTGAGAGAAAAACAACTTTTAAAAGGACACACACTCTCCTTTGGTACTCGTTTTCTCTCTTTTTCTCGAGTTGAGCTAATGAGAAATGTCCACGTTGCTTTGCATTCACGCAAACTTGAACATTCAAACAAAAGCAACATACAAAAAAATGACTGCATTGCATGACGTGTATACCAACAGCAACACATCGCCGTGTGGCGAAGCCCTGAGGGCTGTTTGTGAGAAAGACTCAGACACAGTGCAATTAGTAGTTGGATTTCATGCTCCTCTGGAGCTGCAAAGCAGCTCTATTTATTCAGGATTAACTGTTCCTGCATGTTTACTTCACTGTTTCCTCTTGTACAGAAGTCACTCATCAGCCGCTTTGCCAACAAACATCTTGGTGACCTTTTCCAAAGGTGTTCCTCAGTAAACATGGTGCACTGATAGCGTGTTACAAGAAAGATGTTAGGAAACAGAGAGGCTTTGAAATGAAAACAATTGAAACTTTACGAATAGTTAATGCTTTATCAACACTCCAAGAATCAGATATAAACATACAGATCAAACGGTTATTCATTTAGATCTAAAGCTTATGGAGGATTTGGAATGTGTACTTCTTATTACCGTAACTCCTAGACTATCTAGGAAATTCAAAAACTACATGGACTGGAGATCTGACCTCGCCTCACATAGGAAATAAAGCAGTATAAGATGAATGGATACAGCAAAGCAGAGAAATAGAGCTTTGTGCCCATAAGCCCTCAGGACTTCACGTGTTTGTGACGTCACCTTCTCAGTGCCATAATTCACTGCCAGATATCAAAAAGTGAAAGTTATCTTGGAAAAAGGAACCGAAAGGGCTCACTTATTTAATTTTTATTGACAATTCTACAGCCACAAAATCAAAATACATGTTTTTTTATATAATAATGATAATAATAATAATAATGATAATTTATAGGCAATCAATATAGAGCCTTTCACAGATGGAACATTAACTGTACACACAAATGCAATGAGGTCGATTGATGTTTAACTTTGCATTGTTATCGTGTTTTACCATTTGTACGCAAGGTATTAACATACGGCCATAATGAGTTTGTACGTCACCTGCACACATGTTCTGTTATGAGTTATTTCTCTCTGATGTTTCAATTATAAATGTGCAAATAAGCCAAACCAAACCATATGGAGCAGTAGAAAGTACACAGCGCACATTTTGAAACGCAGGAGCTGCAGATCTCTCCCTTTATTCAAATGTCCACATAATGCCAGAGTGATCTAATGTGGCAGCACAGTACAAGACGGGCCACAAAGAAGGGATTTAAAGAATTATGTTCTCCACTGTTTAACAGTTTACTCTCCTGCACCAAAGTCCATTATGAAAATCAATGATTTGAGCTCATGGGGACACAGGAGCTGTCGGTCTACTGTTGCCTTGTCAGATAAGATTATGTCACTTAGAAAAGGCTAAATGAAGGATTTCAAACACCAAAGTTACTAAATGACACATTTGAACTTACTAATGGAGGCAGCGGCGGATAAACAACCCCCGCGTGGCGCATTGTAAAATCGATGATTTTCTCTATAGACTTTGGTGTGGCGATGGAGCGGTTTACAAAAAGCCTGTCTTAACAGCAAAAATAAATGGGCCATCATATTCTTAATGTATCTTAGACTAGAGCTGGTGTTATTGAGCCGTTTCTTAAGTGTTAAAAATCTGTTGTGTCACTTGTGTCCCAGCAGACAGTGCTGACTCAGTTTCAGCACCATTAAAAAAAACCTGAATTATCCCTTTAAATACAGCGTTTGCGTTAACGTGTGCATCGCTCCATTGTGTGACAGGCAGCCATCCACAGATGAAAACATAATCAGCCCTTGTCGACACACACACACACACACACACACGTCCTGACGGGGACAGAAACAGAGGCCGTGAAGGGACGACTCTACTTCCTGCCAAACGTCCCCAATTCATCATCCTCTACAAGTCTCCCACTGCTTTCTAAAAGGCGGCCCATAACTACAATATATTGCTCCGACAAATAACTCAAAGTTTGCAATCAGTTTGTTGTCACAGGGGGAGATAGAGAACACGCTGAGTCAGCACTTTTTTTAAAAAAAAATAACTAGTTCGACTATGTCGGTCGCAGGCGCAAAACTAAACTATAAGCTGATTATATACATCTTGAGTGCGGGTTAATGAATCTCTAAAGTCTCTGTGGAAAACTGTTGTGTAATCCCTCTCTGGAGCTTTCAAGCTTTTTTTTTTTTTTTTATTATACCGAGATTGTTCACAGCCTGCTGATCTGTTTGGTGTTTGTTTTGAGAAAGAGATTATTTCCTAGGTAATTACTAAAAGGTGGATTTATTCCGTGAGTCAGGACACTTTGTTCAAACGACATCTTTTTACTCAAAGGAGGGAGGAGGACCCACGGTAAATCTCAGAGACTGAATAATACATTATTTCCGTTTGGGAAATTGACATGAATGATATCACTGTTTAATGTATTCAACTAAACGCCAGGACTCCAATGTATGAATCGGTGTATCTGACAGTCCTTTACAATAAAACCATCTTGTTGAAAAGAAAAGAAATGAAAGAAGAAAAAAAACCACACCAGACTGTCGTCATATCTGCAACAAGTCTTGAATATCATATATACAGTAGATAATATAGATTTGATTATCAGGTGAGACAACCAAGGATGGAGTTCCTGGAGTCAAAGATGAAATGAAGTTGAAAAGCTTTATTGGAAGCGACTCAGATCTGAGGAGAACTGAGACGATGCCAAACATGGACAAGTAGATGTTGACAGTTGGGCATCCTCTGTCTGTCTCTCTGCGAAAAAAAGTTAAGTTAGTTTTATTAATCCCCTTAGGGAAAGTATTCCTCCTTCCTCCGCATTCCTCATGCTAGAATTAGGAGCAGTGGGGGTTGGGTACCTTGCTCAGCCCTTTTTGGCCAGGTGGGGATTTGAACCAGCGACCCTCTGGTTACAAGTCAAGTTCCCTTTCCACTTGGCCATGGGCTGCCCAAAGCCAGAGTTATGGTATTTTTGGAGGCCTTTCTCTGCTTATACCGAGAGCTGACCTTCTGGAGGACTGCATCGTTGAGTTATCGGTCCTCTGCCCCAGTTAGGTCAGACTCAGTGGAAATATAAAGAGACACATTCTGGAGACGAATGACGGCGCCAGCGCTTCATTGTTTAGGTTTGTGCTCAAGAATGTGAGCTGCTAATTTAGAGTTGGCCAAATAATAAGTATTCCTCTCATAGATGAAATCTATGACAAAAATACAACCTCGATTAATACAGAATTCTGTTCATTTGCCAGGGAGCACACATTTTGGTTGCAGTCCGTGCCTAAACTTCAAATAGATCCAGTGTGTAAGAATGAGTGACATCTAATGGTGAGACTGAATATTGTAACAGATGGAGGATTTACTCATTCAGCCCTCCCATTGGGGAACTATGGTGGCCTTTATGTAACCACACATGATGTCAGTCTTCTCTCTTTACATGTTTTCTTGGCTGGTTTTCCAACAAAAAAAAAGGATTTATATTTTAAAGCTTAAGAATTTTAGGGTAATATTAAAATACCTTAGGTTACCAGGGATTGAATATACATATAGTACAACATTCATGTATCTGTACTTTATTTATATTTCTAGCAACTTTTACTCCGATACATTTCCCCTATCAGAAGAAAGGTTGGTCACACATCTGTCACACCCATTCACACACTGCCATCACAGCCACGAGGAGCAACGTGGGGTTAAGTGTCTTACGTGTCAAGGACACATATACACTAGCGGAGCTGAGAATCAAACCCACAACCTTCCAGTTGAGAGACAACTTGCTCTACCACTGAGCTGCTGTCGCTCAATTCTAACTCCTCGCTTTTATTTTTACTTCTAAAACTTCAGTACATTTTATACCAGAAAATGACTTTCGTTACCTTTGGTACAATTAATGTCATATGATATACTTCAATAGTTTCACTGAAGTAATACTGTAAAATGTGACTTCAACTTCTACCAAAGTCATTTTCTGGTAAGATACTCGTACTTATACTCAAGTAACCCTTTGAGGTACTAGTAGTGGCACTAGTTAATGAACTGATCCTGTTCCGCCAATCCTCCCCTTTAAAGCTGCAGTATGTAACTTCAGCCTCTGAATAGAAACAATGTGACATTGTTTTTGTATGTCCTACACTTCCCCTCTAGCAATACCATCAGACACCTGATGGAGGGAGTGTTTGTGTGGATACACCCAGCAGCGCAGGGGCGGAGCCAAGAGGCATTTGTCTCCACTGCTTTATTTGGTACTTTCCAGTCATACTACAAACCTTTGTGCGGTGTTGCTGTTGCCTCCAAAAGACAAAGATGTAGTCGGGCGACACAGAATTCACACACTGCTACGTTTAGAAACGCATAGGGAGAGTTGTTTGGAGCCGACACGCTTGCGTGAACTCGTTTGTTGATATTGAAACGATTTAATAAACACATTATTCGCCCCCACCGTGAGAAATCCCTACCATTTACCATCCAAATCATGCACGACCTCAAGTCCCTCGAGTTGCGGCGGTCACGGAGGAGGCGATCGCGCCCAACATAGCGCAGCTCACCACAATTGTTAGGGCGTTATCTCATCTTCACTAATAAAATGTGATAGGAAGAGTAATGGCTGTAAGATTGCCATCTGCTCCATGAGATTACGGTGCATGTAGTAATTACTTTCTTTATATGTTTTTTTTATTTGATGACAGTGTGTGTGGACATGGTGGGTGCAGATAGAGAGCCAGACCATCGTTCATGAGCTCGTGTGACAGTGGAGCTACCTGTCTGTCCATCTGCTCAGTGGGATTAGAGCCCAGCGACTGTATCTGCATCTGATAAACAGTCCGGCAATACCAGCGACAATCGACTTTCCATTGACAGTTTATTTTTTTACGAATCACCCTTGCTGCATGTAAACAGATTTGCAATGTCATGTGAAATCAGATCACATAATTAAAAGGATTGAAATGACGAGCAGGAAAAGGGGGGGTTTACGGGCAGAGGCCCAGGTCCAATTATAGCCCTTTACCACTGTGATCTTACCTGTGTGTCCATCTGCTCTGCTCTGAGGGATTAAAACAAATCCTATTGAGCTCAGGGAGTCGCAGCCAAGATCAGCAGGCCTGAACTAATCATGACAAACTACCAGCACTGAGACCAGAAGTTATCACAACACACAATGCCTTTTTGTCTTTTAATTGGAGTCTAAATTTGACTGATGCCTTGACGACACATAGCCAGGTAGCATTTAAAAAACAAAAAACAAAAACTATGCGTTATTCCGTCCACATGTAAAGGGAGTTTTATGTCACTGAAAAATAATAATGAATAATGCCTTTTTTCTTTTGCTTACTTTGTACTTTGTACACGGTGATAATGTAATTTGTCCCTCACTCATTTATTTATTGTCTACCGCTTTATCCTCCACAGGGAGCTGGAGCTAATCCCAGCTGACGTGAACGGGTGAAAGGCGGTTACTCTCTGGACATGTCATTGGTCCAACACACAGAGACGGACAAACATTCACATTCACACCTACGGTCATTTTAAAGTGTCCAGTACGTAAATGGCCAGAACAGGCCATTGGAAATGAATTTACACTCAACACAACTGAAATAAAAGATTCCCTCGTACGCAAATAAAAGGGCTTATTTCTCTCAAAAGTGGTTCAAAAACAATTATTACAACAATCCATTCACCTGACTGAGACTTTCTCACTAGGATTCTCTCTGTGCCTGCTCTTTGTAGAGGACTGATAAGCTACATGAAGAGAGTCTGGGTCTGGAGAAGCAGAAGACCTGCAGCTCCACCAAGATTTAAACAAAAACAAAAAAAACACATGTTTCCTTAATGGACTTTGGTGTGGTAGGGTAAGTGTTTTAGAAACTTCAGCCAGCTAAGGGAGTTACTGTAGATTAAATAGGAATATGTTGTATTTGGTGAGTCTTCAACAGCCACACGTTGAAAAAACTGGAATACCCCTTTAGACAAATTCATGCAAACCTAATGGACTGTATGCAAAGAGCGTCACATCCAATTAAATATAAGCCAGCTCCTTAACTTTCGGTCATTTGTCGCTAAAGGGAAACTTAGACTTTATAAGTAACATTAGCGATATACATTTAATATTGGCCTATGGCCTAAAATAAAAAAAAGTTCAATTTCAGTGTTGTGGACGACAGAAGAGCACGGCTTCATCCCTCTGTATAGTAAATTATATCATTTGCTGCTAAATACACACAAAACATCTACAAATGGCTGAGAGCTTAGCGTGTGTATACTATTAAAATTTAAAAAGAAACAAGCAATGGAATTTGACAGGAAGCCAGTGAAGAGAGGGCCAGTTAAATGCAACATCATTTTCTTGTTCCATTATAAAGGTGAGCTACTGCTGCTGCACTGTAGTCACTTTTAATCATCATTAACATCACTGCAATGGACTGCTCTGAAAGGCACCCTAAATAAAAGTGGAGCTGATGCCATTTTGTTAGTCATATACACACCATTTCGAGGCCACACACACCAGTTCCTGCTGCCAGTTTCCACCGATAAAACGGATCAACGCAGAACTGTGTGGCGTGCGGCGCTTTTTTTAATAGACACAAACACACAAACTAGTGATGGGAATCGTGAATCGTTAGAATCAGTTCATTAAAAAGATTTGTTCGGTACTTCCTGCATGACCGGCTTTCAGCAGTGCTGTCGCTAAATACACCAGACTCCTCCTGTTAAATATTAAGATTAGTGCTGACAAACGATTCCAATATTTAATTGCGATTAATCGCACATTTTTATCTATTCTAAATGTCCCTTGATTTCTTTTTGTCCCATTATTTTGTCGCATATAAATGGTACGACATCTGGATTTTTACATCTTTTTAACTGATCTACAGTTCGTCAGTGTTCGGCTTGATTCCAGTGACGACACTCACCTGATACTATCCTTAATGGCAAAGCAAATGTGTTTAACATGGAGTTTGCCATTAATAAAATACATTTAAATATGCCTCAGTGCCAGGGTCAGAAAGAAGTAAGGGCTCGGGGCAAAATGCCCTTGAAAATGTCCTTGAAATCTGCATAACAGGGGCTTTTCATGCACCCATAAAATAAATATTTAACGGAACAAAGAGCAATTCATATGTAAAATACCTTGACTCAAACAAAATGACTAGAAATCCACATGAAGATAATGTTATGAAGCAGTCACTGTCGCTCTCTTTTGTATTTGTGGTAGTAAAATAGACACAGTCTTCCATTTTATGCTTTACACAGTCGTGGTAGACATTTCATTCTGAGTGGCTTTAAAAAAAAAGCTCTTTAAAGTAATAAAGGGCAACATTTTAGATATTCATCTCACAAGCACCCCCGCAGAGTGTAATTGCACTGTTCTATAGAAGCTCCTATAGAAGCTGTGGCTGCAGGTCTACGCTGTTTTGAAATAATGAGAAATGTGACAAGAGGAGTGGAGATATGCTGACGTGAACATTCATGTACATCATGCCCACTACACACGGCGCGCTGCATGAATTATCGTGGATTCACACCACAGATATTGGCCACAGATTATGTCAGTTGAGTGATGGGATTGTAAATGAGTTCATTCAAAAGTGAATAACTTGCGTTTTATTTTTATCCCAGGATTAGTCCTCACCTCTCAGCACAAGCTCTTCAGAGGCAGAGAGATCTTCAGAGATGGTCACCTGGGTGAAGGTGGTCATTCCAAGCTGCCTAGTTTGGAAAATAAGGAATAAATATCCTCATCCAAGGGACATGTAAACTGACTATGTAGAAAAGAATTATGTGTATATAATTAATTACATTTTATGCTGTGCCAACATTTGTTAACTTTTGATTTTTGTTAGACTTCACCTTCAAAAACACTAAGCTAATACAGTAAGCTTTTTTTTGTTTTACTTTGTGCCATTAAGCACAATTGTTTTACCAATTTTTATTTGAGAGTTTGGGTTGAAAAATAAAACTTTCCATTGTTATTCGTTTCCATTGAACTACTTTACTTTTCTATTTCTCTGTATTACTATGACTACAGTCTAACATTGAACAGTAAGTGCCAAAGAAAAAGGAAACCATGCAAAATCAATGTAATATGAATGCGCACCAAGTCGTTCACATTAAAATGTGCACCTAGAGTATAATGACCTAAATACTTATAGATTGCTATTTTGATATTTGTGGGTGGAATTATAGTTCAAAATAAATGATCCCTCTAAATGATCTACAAAAGCAAGTGGCACATGGAAAATTAGCTTGGTACGTAGTGGTTTACAGTCTGAAATATTATATGAAAGTCCGGTTTGTTTGGGGAGGTGTGAACGCGCAGCCAAACTCTGGCCCAAGCGGACTCCAACGCAGGGCATTGTGGGTAAACAACCAAAAACATAGGCGCAACGGAGACTATTAAGTATAAATTAACGATCTGAGTTTGAGGACGGAAAAACACCTTTTACTGGTCTTGAACAAAACAGGTTTCCAAAAAGCAACACAGACACAAAAACACTAGTAACTGACCTTAAATAAGAGACAACGAGCAACAGGTGTAACACATCAGGGCGGGGCAGGTAATCACAGAGGAGGGAAACTTTACAGGAAGCTCTGACGCTGAAATCAGAGGCGACGTAGCTATTTCAAAATAAAACAGGAAACGAAACACAAGACTACTCAGGATGGTACAGAAAGAACATCCAGAGGTTTTGTCCCATCAACAAACTTAGGAAACCCCTCTGCATGTGTGTATTCATACAAGTTATAGGATCATTTATTGCCAACAGTCGTAGCAAAAACAGAATGAGCCATAACAATGATAAAATAACACTGTATTCTGTGACTAACACAGCTTAATAATAATAGCGTGCATAACATATTCAACACATAAAATAAAATGCTAAAATGCATGCTATCCGGGGCGTGTGGAATTGCACAATACCAGCGCTTCCTCCGGCGAACACATTGGGCATGTTTCGACCTTGCTTATATTTGCATGAATAAGTCTGTCTGACTGCAACTCAGAACAAAAACAAGACAAGATAGTGTAATAACGTACGGCAGCAGAAGCACCGAGAGCAAGGCTGAAAAACTCCCATTTTCCACGATGCATTTCAGTCATTATGAGCCAAGTCTGTCTGCCCCACAGTGTCACACAACACACGCACACACACAACTGTATGGGAAATACTGGAAGAGTCCTTTAAAATTAGAATCTGTAAGAAACATGGATGCAATACAATTCCCTGAGCTTGAGTGTTTCATTCAGTGCAATCAGTGCAGAAAACGTGAGGAGACATTGCATTGCATTTATTCTACATGCCATCATTATATCCATGTACTGTAGCACTGGAGCCCTTCCTAGTTCATTTGGTAGAGCAGATGTTAATAGCATCACCGGGCTAAGCAGTAAGTGTTTAATTAGGTCTGAGGAAGATGATTTATTCAACACATCTGGGGCCATAAAAACCACTCTCCGAGCTGGATTCTCTCCCAGAGCTTTCAAACATACCTTGAGTGCCTTGTGGGAGCTTGAACCTTCAGCCTCAGCCACTAGGTTCCCCCATTATACTGTCCACATCCTGCCGTGAGGTCACACCTTCTGAAGGGGAGCAGATAACAACTGCACCTTTTTAGGAGGAGAGTCACAGTGCAGCACTGTTTCAAGTGTGGAGGATGACTGGAGTCTGTGCATGTGGCCCGTCTGCTCAGCTCCATTCAAAGCCACATGGAGCTACAGGAGGCAGCCTGGTCTCCTGGGGCCGAAAAAAAGAAATAAAAATGTCTTGTTTATTTTTCTGCAAACCACAGGAGACTCTACTTTTGTACAACCACCATCTGCCAAGTCAACAGAATCAAATGTTGAAATGCAAAATATGCATACGCATCACATCTACAGTTCTAAATGGTGCAAAATTGAGAATACGTTGGAGTTGGAATTTCTCGAAAACCTCACCTTTCATATCGAGCGTGAAAAAAAAAATGGCTTCATATTTTAACATTTAGTGATGATGAGCTGGTGCTGGGATATTTTCATGAATAAAAAGGAAAGAGGAGAAATACCTCAGTACATCACACGCTGAAGAAGAGAGGTTTTGACAGGATACAAATGGGCAACATACATGCCCTGTTTTATCCTTTTGATCGTGATATTAGAGGTTTTGTTGCCAGAGTCTGAGCTCAGATGACAAACGGCCTCAGAAACAGAAAAGCTGCCTCAACCAAGAGTGGACATCTGAATTTCTGAAGTCCGATAGACTTTTATTTTGAAAGAAAATACACAGCTAAAAATGCTTGTTTCTGTACAGCTACTTTACTTATAAAATGTAAATTATGTGCATCTCTGATGTGAAATCTCATATTAAGGCTTGAAAATGTATATTAATGAGGCCCCCAGATCCCTCTTAGACTTAGACTTAGACTTAGACTCTCTTTTATTGTCATTGCACAGAATACACAGCAGTGAAAACTGGCAACTAGCATTGAATTTTGTCATTTCTGAGTTTTGATTGGGAAATGTCTTTTATCTTACTGTAAATGTCTATACATGTATCCAACTCTTCAGCCTAACTATGATTAATAACAAATAAATAAGTGTTGTATGTATATAAATATATATACAAATAGTGCAAAAAGAAAAACAGGAATGAACACTGTAAGCAGCAATATGAAAAGAAAAAAACAGTGAAATATTGCACAGATAGTGTAATATTTAACACATATCTGTGTTTTCCACAAGGGCAACACATGATCCTGGAGACTAGGTGAATGCAGATATCATTTTTATATTTAAATGTGATAATGTGTAATAAATGTGTGGCTAAAGAAAGCACCGCCAAGACCACTCCGTTTATCATTACCTCCCTGGAGTATAACCTATATCCCCAGAAAATTGCATCCAAATCCGTCCTTTACTATGCTGCTCACAAGCTGACAAACAAGGCTAAAACCATCACCTCCTTGGTGAAGGATTGCACTTCACCGTGACTGAATCCACCTGAACTGCCCCCCCACACAGAGCAATGGTTTCCTCCTGGACAGGAAGACCACACGTTTAATGTCATTTCATTCAAGGTGCCATGAATTTGCTTTGGCGCGACCAACAGAAGGGCATTTGCGCAGATGTGCTCTGGGCTCTTCTCGCCACCCCGAGGTAACTGATGCCAGAGAGTGGTCGTCCAGCTGCTACACACCCTTTGATAATGTGTCTCTGACCTCAGCAGCGCCGTTGCACCGCCAGGTCTGGCCAAAAAGGACTTTCATCAATCACTCACCAGAACCTGTCTGCTTCCACCGCTCACCCTGGTTATACTATTGACTTATGGTGTTTGTGACACCTGGCAGCCAATTACAAGTGGATATTATAACCCCAGGCTGGGTTTCACAGGACAACTGCAGACTTGAACATCATAAGGTCTCTTCTGATCATAGATTAAATGACAAAACCTGGTTGTTCAATTAGAATGAACACAGTCTTGTGATTGTGTTGGTGGATTTGATTGGATGTGCTACAGTTATATCTGCTAACTTATTGCTGCTGTTCCTGCACTATACAGCTCCCGGTTTCCTGGATGCAGTCTGGACATGTAACGCTCCTGAATTTCTGTTTGTTCTTTCTTCACAATTTATGTCTTGAACATACTATAGAATAAGATATCATCATAAGTTTAAGAGTTTAATTACCATTAGTAAAATACCCCAAGGATTGATTACACTTACCCAGTTGTTTTCCATACATTGAGTGATCGCTGAAATGAGTGTCAGAAAGATGAAAAGCACTACCTGATCTCTTTATCTTTATATCTGACCACTATTATTGTACCATGCCATATACATCCACTGTCAAACTGGTGAATTAATGTAACAACAAAAGAAAAGAGGTAACACAAATGTACTTAACAGCTAACAGTCGAACTGTTTTACCTGCCGTAAAATACACACTGGAATAACTCATCTAACCACAAAGATCACAGCTAATATAGCAGATTATCAAGAACATATAAAGTGTTTTCTATGGGATATGGCTCCATTTGACAGTAGGTCATTTTGCTTTTTTTTTTTCTTTTTTTTTATCCCTGATGATGCAAATGTGGTAAATGGTCTGCAGTGATGTAGCACAAATCCCACCTTTAAGATCATTCAAAGCACTGCAGTGCCATTCACCCACATACACACACGCTCATAAAGAGCATCTACAGTTTATAGGGTGCTTTACTCTATCACACACACACCACACACACAGACACTGGAGTAATTTAGGACACTTTTACCACATGGACCGGTGAAGCTGGGAATCTAACCACAAACCTTCTGGTTGTATGACTTGCTCGAACGTTTTGATTTACAGCAGCCCATGAAATGATTGACACATTATTTTCTGTCATGCCCCCAGAGGACAGAGATGTTTTCACGCCCCCAAATTGAAATACTATTGAGAAACTGATCATTTTATTTATTTATCTGTATAAACCACTGTATGAATTGTCCTGCCCTGCCTCTCACGCCCCGACACCTCACCCGCCCCATTTGAGAAGTATTGTTGAAAGCTAACAACGTCAACCAAGACTCAGGTTTTTAATATTATTACTGGGTGGCCACAGTGTAATCCTAGTGCTGATCCCAAGTCTGGATAAATGGGTAGGGCTGCATCAGGAAGGGTATCTGGTGCAAATCTAATAATGAGATCGCTGACAACAGTGGAGACAGAGGCGGGGGCTTTGCCGTGATGGCCTGCTTTATGAATTGCTTCAGTGTTCTGGTGTACGTTGCTTTTTTTACATTGCATTACATATACATACATATCCAAAGCGATTTACAATGGAATTGAGTACAATCAGCCAGGGGTGGAGTCAAACTTGCGACCATTGTGACCATGATGTCTTTCGCACACAGGGTACCAGTCTTAATCACTGAGCCACTCCATCCCCATTCCTTGCTTTTAATGTATGGCAAAAATAAATAACAGTGCAACTTAACGTTGATGAAATATGATGAAATATGCCAAAATAGATTTGTGTGAACGGAGCCCCAGACATGACATGGGAAAAAGACTTCTGATTTCTGGCGAAATACTAATTTGTGGTCACAAAATACTAAGTCGTTCCCATGAAATAGGTCAAATGTGCGCACAAAATACTAATTTGTGGTCACAAAATACTGAGTCATTCCCACAAAATAGGTAAAACATGCCCACGAAATACTAATTAGTTCCCACGAAATACAGTAGGTAAAACGTGTGCACAAAATACTAATTTGTGGCCACAAAATACTAATTTGTGGCCACAAAATACTAATTTGTGGCCACAAAATACTAATTTGTGACCACAAAATACTAATTTGTGGCCACAAAATACTAATTAGTTCCCACGAAATACAGTAGGTAAACCGTGTGTACGTAATAATAACTTGTGGCCACAAAATACTATGTCGTACCCACAAACAGGTATGAGCTGCACACACAGAGCGAGCTTGGGGATGGACAGAGATGGTGTGATCGAGTTTTATTTTAGGTTGGGAATGAGTTACAAAGATTGTACACTTGCATGCATTCAGCGAGGTAGAGGCGAGGTTACGTTGCTACCCTTATAGTAATCTGGCTTTTAATATTCTGTTTAAATGCCTCTTGCTATGATGATTCCTTGCTATGCCAGGCTTTTGGGAATATCTTTGTAACTCGTTCCCAACCTCTGTAAGTGTGTTATGGCAAATTCTGAACAGTGTTTTTGGATGGATGCTATGATGCATGGCCTGGAGTCAGTGTCATTGTCTAGAAGACAAGAGTTGGAGCTGGAAGATGCTGAGATTGTTGTTGGGAGTGACCGGGATGAACAGGATTAGAAACGAGAATATTCGAGGGACAGCTCAGGTTGTAAATGAAGTAAGAGAGGCAAGGTTGAGATGGTTTGGGCACGTGCCAGATGGATGTTGTGAAAAAAGGACATGAGGACAGTCGAGGTAACAGAAGAGGACACAAGGGAGAGGACTAGATGGAGGCAGATGGTCTCCCGTGGAGATCAAGATGAAAAGAAGAAGAATTTGCTAAATCTGGCAAAACTAGTCTAAGATGTGTAATATAGAGAGCAGCTGGCTTCACTGCACATACTGAGACACACTGTGTAAACACTGTTTGTTTGTTTTTAAAAGGGCCATATTGGTACAAATGTCCTCAAGACACTGGAGTGGAAACAGTCATACTGATGCACCACACACACAACTATCACTTTCTGTGTTTAGTCCCATAGGGTCTACTGTACTATACTCAGTTTCACACAATGTCATTAGGATTGGTTCCAGTGGGAAGCTTTTGTGTATCACACGAACCAAACGCTGATTCAGACACATCTCCATCCCACCAATTAAAGATTTTGCTGTGGGAAAAAAAAACCCCCCAAAAAAAACACTGATACATGATTCTGCTCCAAATGAAGCCCAGAGGACGGGTCGTTGAGTTCACCTCGGGGCTGATTTATGGTCGACACTTCTTCACTAGCGAGACCTAACTGTACCAGCGCAGAAGCTCGTAAACTGAGCGTGGAACACTCGTAGTGAAGTGTTTGTGATGCAGAAGCTGTTGGTCTCCTGCTTCCTCTGTTTTATGAATTTGTGTCACTTGGTAAAATCTAAATTATACATTTGGACTTAATGGTGGAGACTTAATGACTTACTTCTGTGTGCTGTGATGCTGAGCTGAAAAAAAATAATCGCTTACTAAATTAATCAACAACTATTTTGACTACTACTATGATTAAAACCAGATTTCCGATTGTTTGAGCTTCTTAAATGTGAGTATTTTCTTCATTTCTTTGCTCTGGAAAACAAAGAAATAATTAAAAAATGAATCATTTTGGTTTGTGGACAAAACAAGACACTTGTCATCATTTCCAGGTTTGACAAAGGTTTTCTTACATTTCTTTTAGGACCAAACGATTCATTGAGAAAATAATCCACGGATGAATCGATTATGAAAACAATCGTTCGTTGCTGCTCTACTGTGACGTTAAATCCCTTATTTTTAACAATGAGATAAAGCGGCGACATAATCTTCAGAAATCATAAGCAGGTGTGGATTTTATTAGGTGAGCCTTGTGTTAAGTAATCTGTTTTCCCCTTCGTCCCCACTGGCACAGCCACATGCAGTGGAGCCTGCACACTCAGCACTCACACTGTGTAATTCCAACCTTAAAACCAAGGCTTATACCTCAGATAGGCGTTTGGAGATGTGGCAAAATGTCCCCACGGTGATGTCTTTTTCCTGGTTTCCTAATAAAAGGCGACAGTAGATAAGTTTGCTTTACTCTTTTATTTCTCACAAACGTGCCGTAAACCAAGAGAAGCGAGCAGAAAAACACAAGGAAGCGCCACAGAGCTCGATGACATACAGTGCTTACAGTGGTTAAACTTTTTTACAGTACCTTTCACTTCAGAACCTCTTTTAACCTCAGCAGCAGTGTTTACATTAGTAGTGTCTGTAAACAAAAGATGCGACCTCCCCTTTCACAACCAGTTTTAGGGCCAGGGCCGAACATCTATCGCCACCCTGTGGACTTTTAAACATTTATGAAGACATGGCAGTCTCTATTACATTACTATTACTCTATTATCACGTTCATGAGGATCTTTAGCAGCAGAATGAACTTCTTCCACCCCGTCTGCCCAGCGCGAGACTGTCGACACAGACGCGACAACAAAACAAAGCTGTACTGAAAGAGAGGAAGAGAGAGAGGGAGTCACACAGAGAGCGCCTGGCAGGCCTCATCTGCATTTGACAATGGCTTCCATGTAAAGGTTATTCAATAAGACTTTAAGCAAAAGCATTCAGTCAGTGGCCTTTGTGTACAAATTAAGTCCAAGAGAATGTAGCCATGAGGTGAGGATAGACGGAGCTGACAACTGACATGAAGCCCCCCAGCTGCAACAATATCCGTCTATTTATTTCATTAAATAGTTCATTTGTCCGGGACAACAGAAGGAGGCCCGGCAGAGTTCCCCCGGTGACTAAAAATGCATATTAACAAATCTGTTTTCTATTTTCTTAACTCCACAATGTGACCACTGAGATTTTAATCCACTGCTATTTAAAGACCCTGTCTGTGATTTGTTTGTTATATTTTTTTTCCAATGTCTTTTACAATTGTCTCTTAGTTCTCTTTTGTTGTTTTTATGACCATCTCTTATCTGATTTGTTGTGTTTAAGACTTTCTGTATGCGGTTTTATGTCAGTGAGTCAAAGGCAAAATCTCACCTTGGTGTACAATTCTATCCTATTCTATTCTATAGGCCAATGATACTTCCTGTCCCTGATTTTATTAACATTTTCCAATTAAACCATTCTCAAAAATAAATAAATCATCTTAAATGACAATATTTAGGGATATATTGAGGGAATGTGTTCATAAGTGCATAAATATACATGTTCCTTGATTAATTTAAATATGTGTGTGTGTGTGTGTGTGTGTGTAAGTGAGTGTCCATATACATCTGAGTGAATCAGTGATTGCAGGTTTGGTGTTGTTCCAGCCATATCACAAAAGGATATCCAGTAATTTGATTCCAGTGAGCTTTACTGGCATCATTAGCATCAGTGCCAACATTTCATTTAAAGAGAAGAAAGAGAAGAAAAAAATAATTCATTTGAAATCGAAGTAGCTTTTACAGTAGGTTAAGGATCGTTTATTTAGATGAATGACTCACTGGAGACGATGACCTATGTGCTGCAGCTTTAAATGATGAAGTTAACAGCAAAGGCGTCTTCATCTGGGAATGATGGAAAAGATAAAGGACAAAGAGGAGGAAACCCTCGCACTTAGGATGCAATGATAATCGGACATCGGTAGAATAAATCAGGGTGGGGCAGACAACTCGAACTAAAAGAAACAGGAAGGACAGGAAGTAAAAAGTAAAACAGGAACAAGGCATGAAACTTTGAAGTTAGAACTTCAGAAACCTAAATATCTCCAGGAGTAATTATGTCCAAATTATGTCTTTAAAGTGCAGATCATGACAACCCATCAATGTGTTTATAACAGATAACAAGATTCTAATTTTTTTACTATTTAATTTAATTTAATTTAATTTAATTTAATTTAATTTAATTTAATTTAATTTAATTTAATTTTATTTTATTTTATTTTATTTTATTTTTATTTTATTTTATTTTTATTCTCATTTCTTAACTGAGCTGTTGTGAATGTGTGTTTCCCTCCTGGGGGAGGAATAAAGTCATTCAATTCAATTCAATTCAAAATGCACAGTGAGTCGAGGCCAAGGACACAGACAGAGGAGGACACTGGACGAAAGCGGGATGTTTGTGACCAGACATTTGCAACGTCACACTTCCTTACAGTGGGTTTTCAACTTAATGGACTCCATCCATTGCCCATCAAACTACAGCATGTGTTAACCTGGCTTTTACCTGACCTTATTATGTATTTGAATTTTACTTCTTTTTTATTCTACCCCTCAGTCCTCCTTTACTTGTTGCTTACTGTTATGCGCTGATTTACTCATTTTTATCTCTTGCTATTTGTTGTTTTTTTATTTTCGTAGACCGTCTTTTACCTCCTGTTTTTACTATATTAGCATTTTAGTCTCCAGTGTTTTCCCTCATGGCTCCACGACAGCGTTTCCTCACTTCTTCACTTCCAATTACTGTTTTAATACAGACCCTGGTCCTTCGTCCCACGTTAAGTACCAACAATCACGATTAGTCCTAATTGCTTGTAATGGCGGTGGCTGGGTGCAGGAGCACTTTGAGTTGCCTTGTATGAAAAGTGCTTTATAAATAAAGTTGGATTGATGGATTGAGTAATGTCACCTTAGGTAAAAAAAAATAGCAGAAGAGCAAACAAACCTGACATACAGTTGTCAGTTTTATACTCAATGTGAGTGAAACCGCAGCAGCAGCAGTGATACAGGAATGATGAATGTGCTGCACATTCCCTCAACAGTGCTTCGTCTGTCTGTCTGTCTGTCTGTCTGAGTCTCTGCTTTAAGGCGATTTGTGTAGCGGGAGCGCGACATTCGTGAAGTCATTTAGACCGAAAACCCCCACGGGAGGATTGAGCAGTTGTCATCATTGCTTACGCCCTCTAGGAAACTCAGTGTTGCCCTTGGGGGACGAGAAATGAAAACTGAGTCAGTTCACACCTTGACATGCACTCGCATTCATAAACACACACAAAAAAAACAAGACTGCGGCAAACGACTCATACTTTTGTAGCCCAAGGGGACATAGAGGTGATGTTCTCTGCTCGGATGAACACCTCGACATGTCTGTGTGTTCCTTCTTTTACTTTATTCATTCTCATCCGAGTTGATCTTTTACTTCCTCTCTCATCAATCTATTCTCCTTCACCTCTAATGTAAATGCGTGGCCTCGTCCATCAGCTCTACCTGGACGGCTCCGTGATGACTGATGCCACGCTTTTAAGTTTCTAATCCGTCCCGAGGACAGATGTCATTCACAACACATTTTGTCCTCAGTCCACCACTGAATGTGATTTGCTGTGATCGGACCGGAGGACACATTCAGGACAGTGTTCCAGCCCGAACTTGGCGTGATCTGCCAAATGATCATGATCACACATCACTCCGAATGTTAATACTATAGGTCTGAACAGTGTTTTGACTTATAGGTCAGCTTAAAGGTCCAGTGTGAAAACTTTTGTCACATTTAAGAAGCTAAACAATCACAGAAAGTAGAAAATATTCACATTTAAGAATCTGAAAATATTCACATTCACATTTAAGAAGCTAAAGAATCACAGAAAGTAGAAAATATTCACATTTAAGAAGCTGAAAATATTCACATTCACATTTAAGAAGGTGAAAAAGCACAGAAACTAGAAAATATTCACATTTAAGAAGTTAAATCTCACAGAAAATAGAACATATTAACATTTAAGAAGCTGAAAATCACAAAAACTAGAAAATATTCACATTTAAGAAGCTAAAAAATCACAAAAACTAGAAAATATTCACATTTAAGAAGCTGAACTAGGAATTACTGTCATTTGGAGAAAATGTAAGGTGAAATATTTCCTCTTAATCATTCATGTGCTGTTACCTGAGGATGTGGTATTTATATCAGGGGCCAAGTCAGCCGTACTATATATGGGAGCCACCATTTTTGGACCTCCATGTCTTTACAACACACTAAGAAGGGACGGGTGGTGTGAGGGACATTCACCTGCAATATGCTGCTTCACCATTAAATGTTGCTAAAGTTAAACACATCTTAATAAACAGTATGTCAATGTGTGCGACTTATCTTGTCATTAGATAGCCTTTTTGGACTGAAAACTGTCAGGGCTCAAACTCAAAATGACCTGGGGGCCAGTGAACTTCTAGTCTGGTCAGGAGGGGGCCGGTCAAGTGAAAAAAGTCCAACACTTTGGGGAAAAAAATGACATTGCATTGCATTTAAAGCATATTTAGTAAGATATTGCACACCATTTTAAAATAAAAGTGTTTATATATGTATATATATATACATATATATATATATATATATATACATATATATGACACATTTTGTCGTCCTCTTTTCATCAATTTAAAAAAAAATCAATTTAATTCTATATAATTAAATGTTGAACTGAATATTGTAATACATATTATTATAACAATATTGTTCACTGTTGGTCAGTTTGGGACAATTGTCGTTAAAATAATAATAATAATATAATAATTCAAATTCAATAAATAACACAGTTTGAATTTAAAGTTGGATGCAGTATTGGATCAACAACTCCTGCGTGCCATGATGTAAAATCCCATGTTTTCTTAATGGACTTGGGTGCAAGGAGTGAGAAGTTTCCAGGGAGAAAAGGCTGCCTTAAGGTGAGATACAGTGGCACACATGTTCCTGATGTAGATTTTATTAAGTCTAAAGGCTGAAATCAGTTTTCTCCCTCCACTAATCCTCTAAACCCTTTCCCTGTCACTATACGTCACTCCACCTCCACCTCTTCCTCTGTATTAAGAGCCCCACTTACAGTGAATCACAGCGGGGTCACTCCCTCAGATCCTCGCTTCGTTCAGTCACTTAGACAGTCAATCAGTCACATGACCGTCGGACCACTCACACATGTCCCGTCAGTCCCATGTGTTCAGTCCATTAGTGACGCACTTAAACGGCTCATGCTCTGCGACGACACTGCTAATACGCCGCTTACTCAGTTGTACAGTTCCAGTTACAAAAAAAACGTCATCTTCCCTCTTATCCCTGTTATTAGCCGTGTTTTTTGCAGCAGTCAGCAGAAATATTCAGCAGAAAATTCTCTGCTAATGTTTCACGTGACCAGTCATTTTGCCGTCGTCAGTATTTTTATAACACAATAATAATTACACAGTGTAAATTCTTCTTTACTACAATTAGTCCACAATCAAAAAAGTCTCCTTTTCCCTCAAAATAAAATATAGCTAATCCGTTAAGGTTAAAAGGAAAGGTGTACTTCTGCATGATCCGGCCAAAACCTGATGTACACAGTTTTAGTTTCCATGGAAACCAAAAACACAACACAACATAGTGAACACACCTGTGGGAGACGTTTATAGACTTTTACTGCCCCTATATGATATTATTAAGACGTCAAATATTAAGACGTTAAATCAGTTTTTGGCAGAAAACTACTGATGAGATTACTGAATGCATTCTCTGCCCACTTTCTTTTTTTCTAATGTCTTCTTTGGGTTCTTTCTTGGCCACAGGAAGTCTTCCGAGTCCTCATTCATGACTCACCCTGTTTACTATTTCCCCAATGAAGCAACCAGACAATAAACAACCTTCTAAAGTTATACTTTTGTTTGCTTCCATTGTCCCTTCTGGAGCGAGTTCCAGTGCCAAATACCACAGGGAACTTTTTTTTTTTTCCCTCACCTTTACCACCCATTTTCACCCTCATTCAATTACACAAAGTGACTGCAGGGAGTTGCTTGGTACAGCTGCTGGAGCAGGTGGGGTTAAGTGCTTTTGTTAAGGGCATCACCACAGAGGTTTGCCTGTGGGGGAAGAGGGAGAGGTTTAGTCCCTTCCTCTGGCTCTCAGTTGAGCGGGGACATATTAGCATTTGAAACTGAAATATGTGGTGCGAATGCCTGATCCCGGTTTATTTTACCTTGGTTGATAAACCAGTTAAAATCCAGTGGATACATTCACATATTACCAAGGCAGATGAGATATTTGAAATGCAATGTCATTTTTAATTTGCAACATGAAGCTCCAAGAACCAATTAGCCAAGCTCCTCTTTAAATCCCTCAAGGCAGCAGCTGCAACATGAGGTTTTTTTATACATATATATGTATATATATATATACATACATATATATGTATTTATTATGGCATGTCGTTCAGGTAATTAATTTAAGAATACATTGAAGGAAAGTCTAAAGGTATATATGAACTGTATGAATATATATATATACATATAGATGTATATATATACATATATACATCTATATATATATGAAACGTCTGAGAATATACATATGAAAAGTCTGAATATACATATATATGTATATATGTATATATATATACATATATTATGGCATGTCGTTCAGGAAATTAATTTAAGAATAGATTGAATGAAAGTCTGAATGTATATATGAACAGTATGTATATATATACATCTATATGTGTATATATACATGAGTCTGAATATATATATATGAAACGTCTGAGAATATACATATGAAAAGTCTGAATATACATATATGTATATGTGTATATATATATACATATATAATGGCATGTCGTTCAGGATATTAATTTAAGAATAGATTGAATGAAAGTCTGAATGTATATATAAACAGTATGTATATATATACATATATACATCTATATGTGTATATATACATGAGTCTGAATATATATATGAAACGTCTGAGAATATACATATGAAAAGTATGAATATACATATATGTATATATATACATATATAATGGCATGTCGTTCAGGATATTAATTTAAGAATAGATTGAATGAAAGTCTGAATGTATATATGAACAGTATGTATATATATACACATATATATCTATATGTGTATATATACATGAGTCTGAATATGAAACGTATTAGAATATACATATGAAAAGTCTGAATATACATATATGTGTATATATATATACACATATATGTATATATGTACATCTACATATATGTGTATATATGTATGAAAGTCTGAAAAGCTATATATGAAAAGTCTATATATATACACCTATATATAATGAAACATGGTTTTACTAGCGTAACAAGTTAGCTTAGCAGCAATGGCTTCTCTCTCCCTCTTGTGTTGTAGAAGGTGTTATATATACATACGTATTTGCATTTGAATCTAAACTGCTAAACTAAAATATTAGGTTCATTGCATGTCCTACGTGTTTTTCACACAGTTGACGGGGTAATGAATGACTTAATAGATATTAGAAATGCAATATTCTAATAATTCACCATTTTAAAAGTGTGACCATAGTCACCACCGTAAGAATGTTACACATGCTATCATGAAGACATGAGGACACAAGGTAACGCAGATTCAGCCAAAGGTCCATCTATATAAAATAAACAAAAAGAGCCTTTCTATGACAGGAAACTGAAGATTGTACACCCGCGTTCTCCCCTGCAACAAAGTACAGTCAGTGTTCTTAAGCTTTCAAGGACACAGGAGCATCCACGCTCTGATTTGCAAGTTAGAGTCACTTTGGTGAATTAAATTGAAGGACGTCCAACACTGAAATCACAAAATAACACATTTTGTGTTACTAATTGGTGGAGGGGCAACAACTCCTGTTTGGTATGATGTTAAATCACTATTTGCACATGGATTGTAATAACTTTCTTTGCCTTTTACTGTAGCACAATATTTCAATTGACCTTTTAATCTAATCTTGAATACACAGAAAAATATTCAGAAGACTTTGCTGACCCTCAAATAACCTCAGGCTTCATTATCAAGTTTGCTAGATTCTCTGTAGCCAGAGCTTTAGTGTTAGAGGAATATTACAAAAAACACATGCTAAACAGAATTATCTTATCTTATTTACCCTGGAGTCTGCACTTGAAATTGAACTGTCTGAAAGCCTTTCACATTCCATTTTATTTGCAAGTAATATCGAAGGTGAAAATCAATGTCCACATATACAGTGTGTGAGTGTCTCTGAATGTGCTGGAACCATTACCAGAAGCTGTTCTCCGAAGAATCTGAAGTTAAATCTGCATGAAATGAAATGAGAAGAAATTAAGAAATTATTATGATGATGAGAGTAACGTCGCAATGTTGGGCCCAAAATGTAACACCCATGTGACAAGGAGAGTGCAGACAGAAATACTAACAACCGTCACATGGAGGAATCGTTGGATAAAAGCCAAAAACAAAAGACAGAAATAGACCATTAGAAAACTGGAAGCTTGCACTTACACTCAGGTGGGGACAGAATGGTGAGCCTTTAAACTGCGAGCTGAGGAGATAATGAGGAACATGTGAGACTAATTAGCGAGTGACCTGCAATCATGAGGTGATTCTCGAAAGCCTGCCCCACAATCACTTGATTTGACAAAGGTGTGTTGAGCCAGAATGAGCATGTTCTGCTGCATTATGTAATAAGTTATTACATTTTGAGAAGATTATTACAAAATGCACTTTTGCAACTTTTTTATTCTCTAGGAAATGTAATAACATGGTGCATTATGTAACAATACCTATTATTGTTGTTTGTTAAACAATGAATTTATACGAGAGTGACCTTTTGTTGTTTTTTAATGCAATGAGTCTGACCCACCTATCCAGCCTGATGAGCCTGAGGACCCTGTTCTGACCACACCCCCTGTTCAGCCTGTCCTACCAACTGAAATGTTTCAGTCTGTTATCAAAATGACCCTTGAGGATGACACGTCAATGCCTGGGACGTTTAACAGAGTGTCTCAACATTTTAAATCTAAGGGAAACATTAAGCTCAAGGAGCTGTTTTGGGAACAATTGAAACACAATTTGAAATTACGGATATATTTTGGAAATTTTGTTGTTTGTTTAGCCTTTTGAGGCAATTTCATATTTGTTTGAAATTAATCTTAGTGGAGAAATTTGCTGGTCATAGCAGCTCTCTAAACAAGCAGATGACACTTACGTTGTTTAAGGTAGAATTTATATTCATTGGTTCATTATTATTTTGGCCGCAAGCCTGCATGTGTTGGTTGCATTTATTGTTGTTGAAAGGTTCTATAAATGCATAAATAAAGCTGTTCTTTACCTATTCATCAGCGTTTCTATTTTGTATGTGCATATGTTAATGTTTATGAATGGATTACATTTTGATACCCAGAGTTTTGTTCTGTATTATAAGAAGCATAATAAGGTTTGTAGGATGTTTATAACTATTCTTGATGTGGTTTTGGTATCCAATAAATAAAATCTGGAATTTACAGAATATTCTCTGTTAATGCAACCTATGAATAGTGTACTGATAGTAATTGCTAAGTACTGCTACTAGGCTAATACAGTGATACTAATAATAGGCCTAACGTGCATTTTGTAATAATCTTCTCAAAATGTAATAACTTATTACACAATGCAGCAAAATGTATTACAAAATGCGGCTTTATTACAAAATGAAATGAAAAAGTTATTACATTTTGGACGTTTATTACAAAATGCACTGTTATTACAAAATGCGGCTCAACAAGGTGGCAAACCACAGACACAACACACTTGGAACAGACCAGTCGAGACGCTCAACCACGTTTAATCAAACGATTTTAGGGAGGAGATTCCAGGGATTCGCGTGTATATACCTCTACGTGAAGAATGTGTTTGGCGTGACGCTCCTGAGTCTAAGGATCCCGTGTGGACGGCCCTGATCTTGCAAGGACAGCAGGGGGAGTGAAGACAGCTCCCAATCTCCCCGCAAAACAAGCCATTTAAGCATCACAATGATCCTGAAGCTGTTGAATGAGAGTAAATCATGCATCGCTCTGCATGAAGAGGCTAAAATGAGTGTTTCCTTGTGTCTCTGGTGGCAGCCACGCTATCAGATGGAGTAACTGCTCCCTGGTGACTCCATGGGAACAGTGGCACACTTCGTCTTTATAATGTGTCCTCATACAATTACACTTCAAAAGCAACTTTAACCATCCCTTTTAACCGATCATTGCCATCAGCATGATGACTCAATAAGTCGAGTCCATTAAGGAGTAAAGCGGCCGCCATTATCCCGGGCTGCGTCCTGTTTTTAGCACCAGTATGTTTAACATTCAGAGGTGCGTGCGCGCCACATCACGCAACATCAACCGATTACGGCGCCGCGTTGGAAAAAGACGAGTTATAACGGAACAACTTCACTTTTATTGCGTGTGATGTAATTAAGCGATAACACTGTACACGGTGAGGATATGGAACGCGTAATCCATATTCAAACAAGCCCTCCATCTTGTGCGACTCAAAGCTTTGAGACAATGTGAATCCATTTTGATTGACTTTGTAAAGGTCATGTGATTAGGGAGGCGGCGAGGAGATCTTTGTGGCCCGTCAACTGAACGCTTGACATCAGCGGATTTCACACACACACACACACACACAAGAACAAAGTCATTTCAATATGTGCTTTTACGGCATAGAACATATTAGCGCGGCTATGCATGTGCATCTGTCTGTGTGTGGATTATCTTCCACACACAGACAGTGGCCTCCTGGCTTTAGATAACGTGTGTGTGTGTGTGTGTGTGTGTGAGCTAGTGCAAGGTGACAGACAGCTGTCGTTTCACACCATATAAAATGCTGTGTGTGCTGTGTTTACATTTGTGTGTGTGTGTGCCACATGTGAAGATAAGAGTGACTGATGTTTGTCTGCTGTGGATGTTACCGAGGGATTTAATTAACTGTCACAATACTGCCGCCACGGGGATGGAGGCAGTGCACATGCATGTGTTTAATTAAAAACAAAAGAATTTGTAAAAAAAAAAGCATTTTTCTCTTTCTAACGCATATAGGCCACTGTGAAATGACACCGAGTGTGGTGAAACAAAGTGAGCAGTATAGTATTTCCTACATTCATTGAGACTTATACTACAGGTACACTGTGTACATCTCGTGCTGTCAAACGATTCAAATTTTTAATGGCGATGAATCACATTATTGTCATAGTTAACTCGTGATTAATCGCACATTTTTATCTATTCTGAATGTCCCTTGATTTCTTTTTGTCCCATTCTTTTTTCTCATTTTAATGCTCTGACACAACATAGAAAGTAAGCCGTAGCTTTCTTAAACATACTTTAAACACGTTTTAATATATCAACGGATAACTTAGCAATTGATCATTCAAAAAAAATAAAATCGAAAAACACCAAACTATGAACACACTGCGTGATCCACCCCTCCGCAGTAGGGGGTGCTGCAGTACCCTCAGCACCCCACTTCACTATCAATGCACCTTGATCTCGACCACAAACACGGCTAATGGCTAATTATGATGAATGACCACACAAATAATGAAGTGCACATGAACTTAAAGGACGCACACTTTCATCGCAGTAATCCACAGAGACTGAAATTGCCTCAAATGTTATCCTCTCAGGTCAGTCAGGTCAGTGTTGGTCCAGAGCTTTAGATTTGAAATGGTCACAGGAGTTAAACCTGAGGTTCCCTGGCTGGGCACCAATCGAAACTTTCCCTTGAATGTGATCAAGCTGCTGAAGTTGAGCTAAAATTGGGAGTAATGTGCAGTGTCTCAGTTCTGAGTCGGAGGACGGCTGTGTTTTACACGGCATGGTGGGATATATAACATAACTATACAGGACTATTGTGATCGTGTTGTCTTGTATTATAAGCTCTGAAATAGAATGTACATTTATATACATACAAGGGTTCAAAAACCACAAAAACCCTATTGTTAACCAAGTGTAAGTCCATGTAAGGATCATAATGAGGATAAACACTCCTGTGCAAAAGTCCAAGGACACCATTAGATTAGTTATTTCAGCAATACGATAACTACCATGAATAATTATTTCTCACATATTTACAGTATGTGTCAAGTATTTAGTGTGACTTCTATTGTACACTTGAACAAAATCAGGGCTCGTTAAAACCTAAATGGAATGGAACCCTAGTTAATATCATTGGTAGCATTTCAGCAACTAGTTCATGTCAAAAATGGCTGCTTTGAAAAAGACCTATTAAGTCAGCTTTATGCAAGATGTTCTTGAACATTCCATGCACATTCATTTTTCTACTTCTTTACTTATTTATACTTATCTATCGCACCCTTATCCTGACCCTTGACAGTTATTATCACCCTTAATAGCTTATTTATTTTAATCTTTTATTCCCATCATTATTATTTTACCTTTTATTCCTTGTTTTTACATTGTTTCTTGTCAGAGAATGTGAGGTAAAATCATAATTTTCCGATTTTGGGTTGTATTTTCTGACAAATGACCTGTTGCGAGCCAGTTACTGTCATTTGTGATGGGTTTTTCACAAAGATTGTATTAAATTTCATTGAATTCTGTTGCCCCCACCAGAGCGAGTCTTTCTGTATGTAAATATGCATGAACAAATATGTTGCTATTACTTCATGTCATTTTCAATATGATTTTGCTCTAACGACATGATTATTTTCACCAGTAAATATGTACATACTGTAAATGTCATATGATGTGTTGCGGATGAAGACGCCTTGTTTTGCTCTGCATTCGGAGAAAGCCTTGTTGAGACTACTGAAGGCAGTCAATAAAATTATTGGCTTGATTTTTTTTTTTTTACCTTACCCTGTGGTGCTGTGCAGAAAAGCTCTGGGCCATGCACATATCTGTCTTTTCTCTGAGCTTTAATTAAGACAACAAGGATTTAGCATCTTCTAACCACCTTCGGGCAAATTCTACCTCATTTGCTACCATAACTCAAAAATAAAACAATAAAAAGGCAGAAAACTGTTCAATTATGAGGCTTACAATGGATTATGCATATATTATTTTAGCAGAGTGAAGTATTAGCACCATCTGTTCTACTTTTATCAGACTTTGTGTGATAAAGTTGGAGGTTTCTATGCTTTGTCAACATATTTCTAGACTGACACATGCACTCTTTATTTTTTTTCTCAAATGCACAAAACCGGATGAAACAATTTGCCAGCCCTTGGGTCATAAAATGTAAGCATAAAAGAACATAACATTTCCTGCTAAAATAACACACACATATAAGATGTTTAGAGTCTACAGCCCTCTGCCTTTGATCGCACACACCGTAACACTTCAAAGAGGCAGGAAAGAGAATTCAATTTAATATTTCATTTCACATTTTTAGCTCTACCTGAATTCACCTCACAATACTTTTCTGTGTCCAACATTTGCGGTGTTACGATAGAAAATGAATGACTTACTACGGAACTCTTCAGGTCCTCTCATTTCATCTCAAGATCACAATATCACTGCAGTTTGAACTGGCTCTGAGCTCTGAGGTTCCAAACACAACTGAAGCCTGAGAATGTCCAAATCTGACGTGATTTTAAAAGACCACAGGCGCTTCATCCTGAGAAAGCACACACGAGACAATCCAGTCAAGACACTGGGCGGAGAGTCCAGGAATTTGGGATCTTACGCGGGATTTAACGTTCAATTCAAAATAAGGATGCAGATATACCGATACATCAGGGATGCTTGGGCTGAAACCTCGAAGTGGGCACCCAGTCAAGATGACGCCATTGACGGCTCAATGCAGAATCCTCCATGAGACAGAGGAGAGCCAGAGAAGAAGAAGAACAAGAGACTGAAATACACTTATGGAACTGGCCAGCATCTTTGTTCATAAAACAACTGGATGCAAAACAACGGACGAGCAGGGTGTCCATGGTGCGACACTGTGCTCCACAATGCAGCTTTGGATGTGGCATAAAAATCATACCAACCATACCATCATCCTAACACTGAAGAAGGATGGAGAGAGGATTATGAGTTGGGCCTGTTGTTTGGACAGCTTGTAGTCATTGAGTGGAAAATCAACTCACAAGTTTATCAAGCAATCTAATAAGAAAATGCCTGGGGGTGTGTTTGCCAGCTGAAGCTCCATAGAAGCTGCAGGAGTCAACAAGTCAATGAGGCAAAGCACTGAAGAAAATTCCTTCTTTGTAAGAAAATCCACCCTTTGGAATGGACCAGTCAAATCCCAGCCCTTAACCTGAGAGAGATGCTGTGGAATTACCCTAAAACAAGGTGTTCACATCAGACAACCAAAGAATACAGGAGAGATGAAGTAGTTATGTAAAGACAGGTTCGGAGTGGATGTATGTGTTGCCTCTTTTTGCGATTCACCAATTTTTTCAACCACACCACACCCTTTTCCCTGGTGGAAAGTAAAAGCACTTGTATTAAAAACATTTTTTCCAGTGTTTTCGATGGCAAACTCTATATAAAAGTTAGTGCATCCAATGTTATTAGCTCAAGCACATTGTGTTTATTCACACTTGTGACTTACATGAAGGAAAGATCACATTTTATGGCAAATTTATGCAGAAACCCAGAAAAAAGGGTTCACAGAGTCTTTTTCTGCTCTTTCCACTGCACATGTAATAATTATTGCAGGTCTAATTTATTCAGCAGGCAGGTTGTTAGCAGAGAGTATATTATGTGCAATTTGTATCAGAGTGAGACAGATTAAAAAAGATAAAAACTTCATTGGGGGAAATGAGATTGAACGCGGTTGAAAAATGAACAAGGCGAGAAAGTGAAAAACATACAAATCTGCACCACGAGACATGGAAGACTTATTATGTGTGCATGGAACGGCACATGTGTGTGCAATTACCTTTTTTCCACCTTTTCTGGTACAAACCCTGATTTTACCAGGCCCATGGTCCTCATGGGAGCGTAACCCTGGTCCTAATGACGCAGGACCTGATTCCTGAGGCTTAGGAACTTTGAACTGTTAGGCATTAACCGGCTATGGTTCAGGTCAGTGCGGTGTCCGAGCAAGAACGGCTGCACGAACCGTTGTGTTCTTGTATTTGGTAGCTCTTTAGGACCTTCTCTGGCATTAACACAGTCCTCATGGAAAACATAGTCTGGTCCTGATGAGGGAGAACCTAAGATTTGAATAGTAGTAAGTTAATGTTAGGGTTTAAAGGCGACATAGACCAGATGTTCCAATTAACGCTGCGTTTGTGTGTGTATCTGCGTCATTACTTCGTTTATGAAACCCTAAAGTTTCAGAAAATAGGCTTTTATTGTTTTCCTGGGCTCTGCGAAGTGGATCGGCACTTCCGTAGGTTGATGATGTCACCAGCGCCTCCTGGTGCGGGCACTAGTCCGGGCACATCCGGTTGCGTACATTCAACCGCAGAAGAAGAAGAAGAACTACTCTCGTTGTAGCTGCTGAGATGCAGAGCATCCACCGTGCCAGAGGGGGAGCTGTGTATCTGAGAGCTGGCCTATCTATTACGTCACTTCCAGGTACCTGGCCAATCACAGGACAGTGGGGAAGCTCTTGTTGGCTGGCCAATCACAACACAGTCCACGTTCTGGGGGTGTGGTTTTGGTCTGAAACAGCGCGGCTGACGAGAGCGTCACTGAGGAGATATTTTGATCGGCTCGTTTGCAGCGACTAGGAGGTTATTAATCATGAAAACAAGTTCATATATGTAAGTAGACCTCCATAACTAACATATATAAGCATTCTATGTCGCCTTTAAGTGGTTTGAATTAGATATAACACTTTGTTTAGGCTGTCCACATGGATGTAAGTCAACGCAGTGTCCCAAGAAGAATAGCTGCACAAACCCGGTTGTGTGCGCTTGTACAGTACAGCTTGTACAGTGTCAGCATTTAGAAGGCACAAGGCTTGCCCATTCGTCAACTTACAGTCACATCTGCAGTCCCTCCTCCTCTCTGTCTGTTTTTCTCTACGCATCACCCTCTTTTTCACCCCCTCAGGACTCAAAAGCTCGTTTTCCCTTTTTTTTCTCCCCTCTTACATTATCGCTCTCACACACTTTTAATCCACTCTGAATCTCTCACTTCTCCATGTCTCTACTTATCTCCCTCACATTCATCTGTGCTACTGCATCTCCATATCTGTCTCGCACTCTCCACTTCACCACCAGTGTCCATCTGGATTGCGTGTGCCGGAACACCAACCAGTGTGTGTGTGTGTGTGTGTGTGTGTGTGTGATTTAGTTTTCCCATGATAAAACAGCAAGAGACTCAGAAAGTGGCTGCCCTTTAAAAAGCTCTGTTCCAAGCTGCTTTTTTTGGCTGAGCCGAGCGCTTTCAAATGTTGAAACCAGCTGACCCCTTTTTTCATTAAAAGCACTTCAACAAAATCATGACGACGAGGGAAAAAAAAAAAGAAAAAAGGAAAGATGGGTTTTTGTTGAAAAACAGTGATAGAAAGTAGTTTGAAGTACCTCCTGGAACATTATGAACATACTGATCTGGTGAAAATGAGTTGTTCTAATTGGGTGTTTAGAACAAAAAGTTAATAGTTGAACAGGACCGTTCACTGCGCACTTTAAATCCATGGAGAGCGACCGACATATCGCAAAACATGACATCCTACGAGTTTGGAAACATTATTAAATGTTAAAGTCTCCTGACATCTTCAACACCTTCATCTTACTCCAGAGACTCACTGGAGGTTTACAAGAGCCTGGAGGGAAACAAATGGATCTGGCTTTGTGACAAACATTCAACTGTAACATAGCATTGGCATTAGCAAGGGACAGAGGAATGTGAATAACTGCTGTGTTAACGTTGCCGTGCAGATTTGTAGGTCATGATTTACAGAGTGTTAATCCAGTGCATGTGGGTTCCCATCACTCTCCTCGTCTTCTTGGATCTGTGGGTGTTCAGTAAAGCGCTCTCCCGTTAGCCCGCCTGCATTGCGGGTCACAATAGCTATCCCCACCATCATTTTATGACAAACAACTGGCACAGGGACAAGTTATCTGACATTACTGCCTGATTTATGTGTTGTCTAATAATATACGCTGTGGTCAAAGCAGGGGAACAGCGTTGTTTCCTGCCAGAGGGCACCGTGGTTGCGTGAAGTCAGCTCCACTGGTACCTTGGCTTCTAAAAATTACTGTACAGAGCTCTCAAGTCTCACGCATTCGGCACGAGACACACACATTTCAACAGGTTCACACTCTCACACGACACACATTCCTCATGCTGATAAGGGATAAAAGTCACCGCACACGAATTACTAATCTATAAATTGATGATGCGAAGGTAGCTTGCTCTGCGTAGTTCATTCATGCAGCTGAATTAGCAAATAAGAAAATAGTATTTCTTGTTGCCGGGCAACTACACTGGTTGCAGAATGGAGACGCAACACAACTGCTCCGAAAGATTGGCTTTTTGGTTGTGAAAGGCAAAAATGTATTTTGTTTAGTGGAAAACGTAAGAATCTGTAACAAATCTGACTTTGCACTGGTCAAAATACAAGGTCACGCTAAAATGTGCCATTCTTTAAGGCAACACAATGACACACATGTTTTATAGGCGTGTGTTACCCAGCGGGCATGTCCATGTGGGCCCCAGAGGGTTTATATTCAAACCATTTAATGGAGACATTAATGTTCAATTCACCACCATAAGCCTCCTACAACAATGTGTCAGAGAATTTGGTGGTACTGTACATCCAATAGACCTCATGACCATAGACCACATGTAACATGTAACCAATGATCGGTGGGATCGGCGAACCAACCAGTCAAAAAACATCTTGGGGAAGCTCAGCTGAGCAAAGCTGATGCTTTGAATCGATGAGTACTACAGCGAGTTCCAGCTAGTGGACCAGTACTCTACAGGCCACAATCAATAACCTGATCAACTCTATGCGAGGGAGATGTATTCTAAATGGTGTCCATCTCCGACACTCACACATTTGCCTTTAGATTGCACTTTGGAACTCTCAGATCTTTGTCATTAATTAAATGGGAGAAAAAACTAAATTGCTATAGTTTGTGTTGAGTGTATTTGAGAATACGATCACTTTATTAGGTACAGAGGACAGTTAAGTGGCATCTGGTGTCGTCTGCTTCAAGGTCTGACGTGTGGTGCATTCAGAGATGATTTTCTGCAGACTTTGGTTGTAACGGGTGTCATTTCTGACCAGTCTGGTCATTCTCCTCTGACCTCTGGCCTCAACAAGGCATTTTCTCCCAGACAGATGCTGCTCACTCGATATGTTCTCTTTTTCAGACCGTTCTCTGTAAACACTAGATATGGTCGTCTGTGAAAGTCCCAGGAGATCAGCAGTCTCTGAAGTATCCAGACACCAGCAACCATGCCTCATTCAAAGTCACTTAAATCAACTTTTGTCCCTCCTCTGATGCTCAGTTTGACCTTCAGCAGGTCGTCTTGACCTTAACTACGCGCCTAAATGCAATGGCTGCCATGAATGCCACATGCTTGGCCGATTAGAGGAAGCGTATTACTCCGCCACCTGAGTAAATATGACGATCCGAGCTCAATGCAAACACGCGAATAAAGAAAAAGCAAATATCTACAACTGCCAATGCTGAAGACACTGTGGAGTACTTTGTTGCACAGACAAACATGGAAATTCAATACTCTGAAGATCCCTGGGGGAATATATAAATAAATATATGAAAATAAGAAATACTGGCGTAGATATATTTGCAGCTGGCATAGCCGTGTGCTCAGAATAATACAGTAAGTGGTTTGCTTAAGTATATGCTTCAGGGTGATGGTAGAGAACCTCTGGGCGAGACTGCGGGCTGTGTACAAACCGCAACACAATTCATAAATTAGAATTAAAAAATAAATAAAAGATTTGACAGAAACAATGTTATCCAGACGATGAGAGGCTGACATCTATTTCAAAATCTGTGAAGGAGCCTGTGGAGCTGCCGGAACAAGAACAACTCATATTGTTCCACTTTGTCATCAACAGTTGTCACATAACAGATTGTTTACAAGGCACAAGGTGTTAGCCTGCAATGAAACAATATTTCAGAGAGGAACGACTACTGCAGTACATGCATAGCCACCACAACAAAATATTGTGGAGGTTATAGTCGTTTTAGACCATTAATGAACGATGATGCTGCTTCATTTCAAAGACAAATTGACACAACTGTGGAACAAATATTATTCTCCCAAACAGAAGGCATAAATAGCCTTATATGTCGGATTTTTAGATATCACATTTTTTATCTGTCCAATATCCAATCCAGTGATTTTGACCAGTATCGTACCAATACTGACCGATATCGATTCCAATCCCTATTGTAACCCCAAATATAAGCCTTATGGGGCCCACATGGACATGTTAGTGTGGCCGTCTGCCATCAAGTGGCTTTTCAGAATGACATTTATCTGATTTCAATGAATAAAAACTAGATAAAAATGTTAGGGCGGGACTGACTGGGAAGAGAAAGAAGAATAAGAAGAAGAGAACCAATCAGAAGTAATATTTTTGTGCATTAGGAAGAAAGAGAAGAGACGACATATCGTTACCTTCCATGTGCAATGTCACGGAAGACTAAACTCTTTGTAAAGCACGCGGAGCCAAACTCAAAAAAACACAACAAACCTGGAGCCACATTTGGAAGCGAGTCATTCAGAAATACACACCGCACACACACACACACACCAGTGTTCACCAGCTCTGTTGTATTAGCTCAGCTGTTGTGCAGTTGCTAAATTTAAAATGTAGTTCAAACTGAAACAAACCACCAACGTTGAAATAGAAATAGCATAAATATTGATGTGCTGAAGATCTTCAAATTAAAAAAAAACAGATTTGATTTGTTATAATGAGTAATAACGTTTCATATCAAAACAGTTCTGACCTCTGACACTTTAATAAAAAACATTAATAGATAGGATGATGGAGAAACATTTAAATAACAACAATAATAAGAAAAAAACCCATTATATTTAGTCGACTAAAACTAAAGCATCTCATGACTAAAACTAAATGGTATTTTAGTCGTCCAAATCAACACTGTTTATAACCGTAGAGCAGCTGTATACGAAGCTCCCGCACGACAGCGTGTTGAATGCACATGAAGACATTCTGAGAGACAAACATTACCCACAAGCTGTTCCAGTGAATTGTAACATCCTGGCTCAAAGTCAATTTTACACTCACTTGGCCCCGTAATAAGTAATGTTGTCTACACAAATAATACATCGGCCCCTTTTAGCAGGTGGAAGAGGAATAAATACAAGACAGACGTGCACATGCGGGGCTTTGATAAAGAGCCACTGAGCTGAGAGAGAGGCAGTTATTTAAAGAAGAGAACAGACAGAAAGGTCCCTGAGATATACAGTATTCCATCACTCTTGGAAGCTGTTGAAAGAACGATAGATAATAATGAGTCATATGCCTGAACTGCACATCTGAATCCATAGCATCTTTCATTCACATTTCATAGCTCTTCTCGAAATAGCATCGCCCCGTTCTGAAATGTTTCCTCAAATTGCGCTTTGAATATGTAATTACTGTCATTTCCATACATTCAAACTCAAAATTTCGGATGCCAATTATATTCCGCGCCACAGAGTTCCACTGTTGTGATAGTCAGTAATTGCCTTTCTCTGCAGTACAGCTCTCATTGTTAGTGGTGAAGGCCACATTCACACACACTGGGGAATCACAGCAGACGAGGCCTATACTGCATATGCAAACTCATTTTATCACAGTGAAATCAGCCTACTCATTATATGTGTATCAAACCTGCTTTCACATTAAAAGCATTCAGTATAGACATAAAGAAGGTGTGGTGACTTTTATTTTGTAGGTCCATAAGTAAGCTTTATTCATTATTGTTATTGTTATTATTATTATTATTATTATTATTATTATTATTATTATTGTTGTTGTTGTAAGGCTCTCAAGGAGATGTTAATTAAAATTAAAGTTAAATGTATAAGGAGGAAGTCTGTGTAACTTTTTTATTCCTTTTTATATTCCTTTCTTTCCCCAAGCACGTCAGGGAACTACAGTGGCCTAGAAGAAGAAGAAGATAAGGGGTGGGGAGATTATAGATTGGAAGAATCCAGAAGGATTAAGGAACGAGGATTGGGATAGAACAATGAGGATGAGAATGAAAGAGAACTTCGGACCGTGATATAGAGCCTGAGGACAACTATGAAGAAGGATGAGGCTGAGGAGAAGAGAGGAGCTGTGACCCTCGCGACCCTCATGTGGAGGATAAAGCGGCAGACGATGAATGAATGACAGGACATAGTTGTTCAATTTCTGCCAATAAAGACACAAAAATGGGCCTTTAAGTACTTTACGAGCTGAACCATTCAGAGAGATTAGATGACTTTTAGAATTGGTGACCATGAAAACGGCTCCTGGGTAATTTGGTGGACAAGTGAGCTGAAGGAATTGTAAATGGTCAGTTTTTATATCGAGCTTCTCTACACTTGATGGCCACTCAAAGTCATTTAAACGACAGATTTTCCTGCCGGCTTATCAACCAGGATCAATTCAGTTACGAGCCCAGGTATATATCTCTGTGTAGGCTAAAGGAATCCGATGTTTTATCCTTTTCATGTCTCCTTGTGGCTGTACTGTGTTCATATGTTGACTCATTATTGTATTATTATCGTATTATGTGTTACTATGTGTACATAGTGTATGTGTATAGTGTATGTGGCCGCAAGGCAGACCGTTGTGCGGCTGTGTCTGCATTTTCAAAAACACCTAAATAATAAATAAATGAAATCCCCCAACTTTCCATTGAGCCACAGGATTAGCTCATCGATACAAGGCAAGACACGACGCACATTTAACGGACTCACTGAAGAATCGAAAAGCCACGCAGGACATGTCTCCAGAAACCATTTTATAATCCGCAACCTCAGAATAATCTGTTACACAAATCTCACCTCAGAGAACAGCATCAATATCATCACATCTTCCGGCTTGAGAAGGGTCACTCTCTTCCTCTGCTCCACGCAGTCATCACATTCTGACTACTACTGCCCTCAAAATGCTCGCACACACTTACAACTCTCCCAGTTTTCTGACCCACAACTGCTCACATCACCCCTGTCCTCCAGAATTAGCACAAGGCATCCACTTTCAAGGTTCAAGGTCTTTATTATCTGTGATATGCCGGATTGACAAGCAGCCCGGAAGATGACAATATGGACCTGTGGGTTCTGCATCATTGCAGATAGTATCTGTGCCCTGAAGGAAGCAACGTGAGCCTGTGAATGATGTGACATGGGTGGCTCGGATTAGCCAGGATCATGCCGCATTTCCTCAAATACCTGATCTCACGCAGGTCGTGGATGTTGTTCAGCAATTCTCCTGCCCGCCCTCACAAAACCCTGCAGGTAAGGAGAAAGTGGCCTGTGCCAGCAGATAAAAGAAAAAGCAAGAATGGATTTGATAAAACCTGGAATGAAGAGTACAAGTACATAGTGCTGATGTGCTTTCTTGCACATCACATCAACACAGTTTACAAGCGGTTCAAATCTGACCCTAGACGACACAGGACACCCCTTTTAAAATGTGACGAATGAAAGTTTTAGCAGGCCTACATCAAGACAAAAAAACATCACATTCAAGGACTTTTCAATGACTTCCCAGGACTTGAAAAGCCGCTTCGCCCATGCTATTATTTTTCTACTTTACTTGATTCTTTATCAATCAACTCCACCAAGGACGTTGGTGGTGGTTTTTTTTGTCTGAGTTGATTTGGATGAGCTTTTCAGGGAAGGTAGGTTATGGCCCAAGGAAAAAATGATTAGATTTTGGTGATTATATGGATCTAGATTGAGGGTGGATTTTTCTTTTAAAAAGAATTATTAACCTTGCGTGATAGTGAAGTTTACCGACACTGTCAGCAACTGGGTGCTTTCTCTCGTTGAATGAATTATTTAGTGTGGACTCTTTCTTGTGGAGATTTGGGTGTTATTGCTTTGTGTCTTGTTCGTTTCCTGGCGTACTTTGTGTGTCGTCTCTTCGGGTTCCTGTCATTGTCGGAGACGCTTTCATTGTAAGTGTCTGCTCTGGCTTGATGTGATTCAACTGCGTTCAATAATGCCTGTCTTTTAGTCTTTTAGTCCTTTTAGCCTTTCATCATTGTGTCTGTTCAGTTGGTGTCAGTGTGCCTCTGCCCCTTTGCTTGTTCCATGTATGATGATATATTGTATTTTCTGTGTTCACCTTAATCCTCCACCTCCTGCTTTGGATTGTTTAAGCCTCTTGTGTTTATTTTTTTTTATTATTTGCTCCAGCTCTTGGTTCCTTTTCAGTCAATTGCAGAGAGTCTCCCCCTGGATGTGAAATATTTAGGAGGTTTAGTTGGCAGAAATACCCACAAGCATGTTTGTATAGTGGATATAAGCAAAATAAAAGAGAATTAAATACAAAATGGATGGTGAAAAGCCAGGTGGACGTGACGAGAAACCACCCGCCTCGCTAAATACACCAGACTCCTCTGTTAGATAATGAGATTTTAGACATTCCCTTGCTAAATGTTGGAGATGAACCCACATTTCCCGGATAGTTAAGTCGCGCCTCTTCCCGTGACAGCGCTCGCCAATCAGTGCGCGGCAGTCTGACGACGTCACGCCTTTTCCCTGGTTATGAAACACGCCATCTGTCACTAAAGCCACTACAACAATAATAATAATATAATAATAATAATACCAATAACAATGATAACAATTGGCCCATTTTGCAGGGCCTAAAGAGAAGACACTGTTTGACAGTTGAATGCCTAATGGAATGTTCCTAATCTGTTGTTCGTGAGTGCAATGAACATTTCAATTTAAGAAAAAAATCTTGCCAGAGAATCGTGATCTCAAATATGAGCAAAAAAAAAAGAAATCAGGATGTTCAATTTCTGCCAATAAAGACACAAAAATGGGCCTTTAAGTACTTTACGAGAGAGATTAGATGACTTTTAGAATTGGTGACCATGAAAACGGCTCCTGGGTAATTTGGTGGACAAGTGAGCTGAAGGAATTGTAAATGGTCAGTTTTTATATCGAGCTTCTCTACACTTGATGGCCACTCAAAGTCATTTAAATGACAGATTTTCCTGCCGGCTTATCAACCAGGATCAATTCAGTTACGAGCCCAGGTATATATCTCTGTGTAGGCTAAAGGAATCCGATGTTTTATCCTTTTCATGTCTCCTTGTGGCTGTACTGTGTTCATATGTTGACTCATTATTGTATTATTATTGTATTATGGGGAAGCTTTCTACCCCTATAGAAAAGAATGGCATCCCTTCTTGTATGTGAATAATCTGCAGTCTCACTTTTAGATGTCATTTTTACACACTGGACCTTTACGAGCATAGTCGCAGGGTGTAGCACTGTAGCCTTGCAGCAAAAAGACCCAGGTTGAAGGCCTCTTTGCATGAAGTGTGCATGTTTTTGCACCGACAAAACAGACGAGCCTGCAATGATCGTCCCCTCTCCCGCCGTTCATGTTGTAAACTCTGTATGCTTCTGCTTCTCTGCGTGTTCATGTTTGTGTTTGCTCTTGCCTCCTTGTCTCTCCTGCTGTGTGTGAACAGCTAAAATGACAGTGGCCCTCCCGAGGTGCAGCATTTGATCTGGACTTGCGGAGAGAAAACAGTGGCAATGTTCAACCTCGGAGCCAAAACAAAACTGTCCTTCACAGGGAAACACGGGGAGTAACAGATGAATGTCTGTTTGTGGAACTCATCCAGACTTATTCAATTCAACTTCTTTCTTCTGTGACCAAGGTAATTTGACATGTAGAAAAAATACTGTTAAACTTTGGAGCAATTAGACATACCTACAGAATTGTTTTTTGTGTTATTGATTAATAAAAAGATGCAGGCAACTGGACTCTTTTGAGTTCAGTTGTATTTCAACTAAACCTAAGCAAGTCCAATCGCGTCAGTCTACACTCCTAAACACACAGTGACCTAGATGACTGAGAATCTTCACAGACAATCTTTCTTTAAGTGATACTGGACCAATATAGGAGCAGTTCAGAGAGAAAGAGGGTGCTTCTATTAGCTGTATCAATGCACCTATGCTCCGTACAGATCCCTTCATCCTTTGGTGGAGTAATTGCTACCTCAGCGCGAGAAATCTATAAAAAGAAAAAGTGGCTGAGAAGATTAATGCGAGCAGTTCAGGACAGAATACCTTCATTCTCAAACATTTGTATTTTAATAATGCACAGATTCAAATGTGCGGTATGTCATCTCTGCCACGGGGGAATCAAAACAACAACAGACGACCTAGTTTGATGACGTCTTGAAACAGCAGTCAGGGAAGAGCTTCGGCGGAGAGTGAGCAGTTGTGACTCATCAGTGACAAATACACTCAAGAAATGGGGAGAAAAAAAACACACTGATAGATAACCAATAGCTACCATATATGCTACTGTACAAATGTGATTGCACATTTCCTGTGTGTGTTCTGTGTCATGGTGTGTTCCACTTGTAGTTGGAACACAGAATGTCCAAGATTTCCAACTCGAGGCAACCTCAGGAGTTTAATTTGTATCCCCGTCGATTGGTATTGATAGCAAAGGCTAGCCCCGGATACGTTTGCCTCCAGGATTTTTTTTTGCCCCGACTTCTCTCTGGAACAAAGTGCATTTCAGAGGTGACGTCACTCACCGACACTATTCATTTTTAAATACTTTAGTCAGCAATTCTTCTACAGCAATCTACCGCAGCCCCTCCCACTTCAATCCGTGTCGAAAAACACAAAATACAGAAGGAATCTCATGTAAAATAAGTACATTTGCTGCTCAAGGACTCCACCATTCGTTCTAGAAAGCTGACAGGGAAAATGAGTTTTTCGAGCCCTTTAACTCTTCTCATATTATTACATAAAATCAATGGCTATTCATTTCACTCGGGATCGAAGCTCGTCAGCTGGCTCACAGTCGTGCACTTTCTCAAGGCAACAAAATCCTTGCTTGACCTCTGAAAATGCCACATATTGACATTTTATGCTTTAGAGGTAATTGTTCTAATATTGACTGGTGGGAGTAAGAGGTTAAGCCAAGATGGGGCTCCAATCATCGAGCAGCACACACACACACACGCTCAGAGGTAAACAGAGGCACACAGCAGCTGACAAACAGAAGTTATACGTGCTCAACGTGTCCATAAATCATCTGCGTGCTTGCATGCAGACGCATTTGGACATAAATCAAATACATGTTCCACACATACCCATTATGCCAAATAATATATCATCATTCATACCACACACACTGTATTAATTCCATCCATCCCACAAAATGATATGTCATTCGCTTTTTGTCTGTTTTCATAAAAACATAAATTATATCCACATGCTTCATAACGCACAGGCTATAAAGAGGGAGGACAGGAGCATGAATGAGAAAGACCTACTGTAAAGGTCCAAGCAAAACGGGGTCAACAGAGCGGTTCTCCCCACACTACAGCATACCAATCACCAAAGAACCTTGAGAAAAATTCTGGACCAGCTGGAGGATCAGATGCATCGATATCAGTGTCTTTGAGAAAGCCAACATGTTCAGCATCATCACCACCACCAAATAATGTATCACCTTCTCCTATCTGGACACGTCAAAACCAGTCAGTCAGAACTTTCACACCATTTAAGGCAACTCAAAGCACAGTGCATTCGCCAGACGGTCCTGGAATCACTGTGTGCAGAAAGGAGCGGCACATTTACGCGGTTTAAGAATTGGTCTTAGTCATACAATTTGAAAAGTGAAGCCGCAGGAAGTAGGACAGGAGTAGCAGTAAGGCACCAGGGGGAAACCTCTGCTGGTTGTACAGGAAAATCCATTTGAATGGAAGTCTATGGAAGTCTATACCTTAATTCTCACTTGAATGGTCTCAGTTGTTAGTTTGTTCAGCAAAACCTGAAATCTTCATACATGGGACAACAGATGCAAAACAAAGAGGACAATTTCCTCCTCTAAGGAACGGGGAACTGCTTCACTCCCTTAATTTGTCTTCAATAGTGTTGCATTGTTAAGAACGCAAAACTTGCTACCATCCATGAAAATGCTGCACAAACATGGGAAGTGTGAACCGTGGTTACTTCTGTGTTAAAAAAAAGAAGAACTATTTAAGAAGGAGGACTTTTAAAGAAGGGAACAAAACAGTGGTGTGTAAAATAAAATAAATGTGTTAGGCTTAGAGGTGTGGGTCCACCTTTGCCAGCCTGGGGACTCCAAAGTCCTTTGAGAAACCCCCGGTGAGGACTTAAAAAGCAAACGGTCTTTGCTTGTGGAAGAATTTAATTAGTATAGGAAGTGGCAGCATTTGCTTCCTGTATACGAGCAGCATGTTTGGAACTCATTTGGAGGATTACTGTTAAAGGCAGCAAATTATAATGTTGACAAGGTGTATGTACTTGGCTTATACTTGTTCATTAAAGCTTTTAATATCTCGAGACATTATCCAAATAGTCCTACAACTATTTTCTGTCCATAACTTGGTCTGTTTTCTCTTGTTATTATATTGCTAGATTCTCAAGTTTGCGATCAGACGAAAAAGTGGCATCGAGTCCTTTGCATAACAAGCCCATTCAGTTGAACGCCTTGAGGGATCTTGTTCCACGGGACAGTATTTTTAGAGCATGTGCCGAGTGAAAGAGAAAGCTTGCGTATGTGACACACTTCAAAGAAAACCCCCGTTGCTGTAATCTCGGACAGCGAAGCTTTGATTTGTGACAAGGACACAGACTGCGGTGGGAAGGGAATGACAAAGCTGGGATGCGACGCGGAAGGACAGTCGTCGGTTTCCAGGTTGAGAGAAGGGTTTGCAGCAAATTGTCCATGATCACAGCAATTACACTGTCCTCTTTGTTGTGTTTCTGCTGCTCTATGAGGCATGCTGCCTAATAATTAACCTTCATCAAAGCCAAAAGGTAGCCTTTAAAATGGAAACAGTGGTCTGGGAGCACAAGCAAATGTTGCACACACAAACAACGCAGAATGAAATAATGGCAAAGTTAAGCTGCAGACCACACACACACGGGTTCTTTAAGTGCTGCAGCTCTGTGCCGAAAAGGTGTAGATTTTCGTAACTTTTTCAATAACTGCATGATGTACCAAACTAAATGAACCTGTTCTGCTTGGTGGAAACTACAAAACAAAAAAAGTGTGTGGCAGCGCGGTCATTTCCAGAGAACTAGTGACACAAACACACACATCATGTCAGTCTCCTGTCAAGAGGGATCTACAGACTTCCTTTGCAAAAATCCACACAGGACTGAGGCAGAAAAGACTGCCGTGTATGTTTCTGCAACACTGTCAATCAAAAAGTGGTTCCGCCTTTCAGACAGTTCCTCAGCGTCCGCGCCATCCCATAGAGAACAGTTGAAGCTGAGCTTCAAGTGGTTTTATTGCGGAGGCTGCCAAGGGAATGCGAAAACTAGCGGCATGTCATAACCGTGTTCTAGCTCACGCGTGGTATTGAAATGTAATTACAACACAGGACGTATTTGAGGACATTGTAGAGGAAGCTGCGCTTACCTTGCTGCCTTAGCGTGATCGCCTCCGGTGGCAACAGCAGGAATAGCATTAGGGTTAATAGTGGAGGAAATGTGCAGATAATGAGCAAATGTTGATACAGTTGTCCGTGTACTTGACGGCAAACATGGCAAAAATCCAAATTTCTCCTCAACAATGAACATATAATTAACCGGCTCACTACTCTACTAATCAAATTTGACATTCAAAATGCAAAATATTCAAAGACATACTCAACACACTCAACAAAATTAAGAAAATCTGATAAGAAAAATAACAAAACTCTAAACTAACCCTCTTGACTTTTTTTTGCTTATTTTAACCATAAAAGTGCTTTTATCCATTTTTTTCCAGAATAATTTTCAGTAACTGGCCATTGTTTACAATTCACTACATGTTCAAATAGTGTATTAACAATATCAAATGAAGAATAACAAACGTACAACCCAATTTCAAAGCTGTAGTTGTACACGAACACCAGATTTTGTATATTAAATTTAAATTCGAACAGTATAAAACATATTTAAAACCACAGTCTTTGTCTTAATGTTGAAAAACAGGACATAATAATACCATAATAACCACACATTGGCTTTGACTTCTCAGCTACCAGAAACGGTTGGATTTTTTTTCCGATAGCATAATTACGGTAATGCAAAGTGTGATAGGGTGTTAAAGGGTTAATTTAATGAAATTGTACGACGTCATTCATGAATAAACCCTGAAGAGAGTATTTTATGCTTTGTCTATGTTATTCTTCATCCTAGTCATTCTGTTCGTTGTTATGTCATCATTTGATTTTTTGACACCACGTTCATTTTGGCACGACAACAGATCACCTTGTGCTCGTTTTTCCATTTTGATTTGATTTTCTCAAAGTTGGCCATTAAGTAGGACACTACATTTTATTATGCTTAGGTTATATGTCAATGCAAGGGAGTTTGTGTCCTATTTAAGGGGAACCTCACTCCCCTTCACTCC
Source organism: Solea senegalensis (assembly GCF_019176455.1). Taxonomy (NCBI): domain Eukaryota; kingdom Metazoa; phylum Chordata; class Actinopteri; order Pleuronectiformes; family Soleidae; genus Solea; species Solea senegalensis. The sequence continues at coordinate 15,076,831 of NC_058041.1, forward strand.
CCCATAATTCAAACCATGCTTAACATTATTAAAGCTATTATACACGCACTATTCCCTTGTTTCAGCTCTTAAAAATGGTCTATGATTAAAACAACATGAGCTTATTTCTTTGCATTAAATGCAGACACCAGACTTGAGACTTCGCCACCCTCCACTTTAAACCGCTGATTTAGTGTAATTACGGTACTCACAAATAGTGAAGGTCAGAGTCCGATGAATGCATTGAGGATAACGACAAGGACACTAATACCGGGTTGTGTAGCAGTCAAGCCACATTTGACATTTTTTGGCCGCCATCTGTCCCGAGGTGACTTACAATAACCAAGCAGCTGTATATTCAGCATCTCGCTCAAGGACATTTTGACAGAATCCACAGCTTTTGATGTGCGCGCTGTCTGCCTTTCGGAGATTGAATCTGTAACCTCGCGGTAATGGGATGGTCTCGCTAACCACTAATCTGCTCTGCCACCTGAGAAAAAGAGACGGAGCGATAGAAAAATAGATGGAGAGACAGAGAAATATGAGCGCACGGGAAAAGCAGGGGGATGATGTAGAGGAAACAGACAGATGGACGATAATTGAGTAGGGGCACGGACGGAGATGGTAGAGAGACAAACAAAGCCTGAGTGATGGCGAAGAGAAAGTAAATGAATGGCGAAGTTGAGAGAGAGGGGAGTGATTGAGGTGGGAGCGAGTGAGTAAGTTGAAAGATGTGAATTAAGAAAGAGAGAAACAGCCAGGAAAGCAAAAAGGATAAAGATAAATGGACGTAAGAGGAGAGAGGTCACATTCACAACAGTGTCCTCCCCAGTTTGTGCTGCTCCGTCTGGACGTCTCTTCTAAATACTCATCAGCCATTGGTCAGGCAGCAGGAAATGGTAAATGCTGAACCCTCTAACCCTTCATTTCCTCAATGACAAACTCAGGTGTCCTTCCATTCCACTCGCTCTCTATCTCACTTAGCACCGGCACTGTCACACACTTCCATTAGTCACAGTGGCAGCTACCGTGTGTGTGCAGGCTTCTGGTGAGAGTTCAAGAAGTAGACACATGGGAGAGACAGAGTGATTGTGCGTGTGTGTGTGCGTACTTGTATTAATGTCTTTGTGAGGTCCCAATGTGAGGACATTTTGACCTTGTGGGGACATTTTTGTCTGGGCCCCTAACCTGGTTTTAGGGTTAGGGTTAGAATTGAGTTTAGGTTAGGGTTAGGCAGTTGTTGTTAGTTGTGGTGGTTAGCGTTAGGGTAAGGGGCTAGGGAGTGCATTATGTCTATGATGTGTCCTCACTAACGTCTAAAAAACACCTGGTCTCCAATGAAATGTAACACAAACTAAACAGATTCACAAAAAATCTATAAATGTTTTTTTTTGTTTTTTTTTATAAATAAATAAATAAATAAATAAAACCTTATAAAAGTTTTAGTGGGTGACCCTTTGCATTGATTGCATTGCGTTGATATCAAGTTCAAGGACTTTTCAATAACTTTCCAGGACCAATTTCCTCAAATTCAAGGACTGAATGTGCTGACACAGCTTAAGATGGAAGAGCCGCTTCAACCATGGCGTCCACCTTTATTGATTTCTGGCAAAGTGATTGTCCTTGGGATTTTGAGCCAGTCAGTCTTTGAAATTTTCTTTGGTGAGACAGAGATCTCAGAATTTGTATTTCCCAGGCATCACGTCATTCGCTCTCTCTTGTTTATCCTTACTTGCTCATAGTTCTGCAGGGAATCTCATGTCAACGGCGGAGAGAGGCAGTGGGCCGTGTCCACAACACCGCTAGTCATTACAACTCGTATTTACTACGTAGGCCTAGTCTACGTACATCAAGCAATGAGGGACGAAACACCAGGCGGCGTCAAAACAGGCAAGGGAGACATTTACCTAACTATCAACTCAACTTCTTTCTTGCAAAAAAATCAAGCACTTTCAATGACCCATATCTATTTATGGCGTTTTTTTAAATTCACAAACCTTCAAGGATTTCAACGACCCATGGGAACCCTGCCTACAACTGTTCCCAGTCGTTTCAGTGACAATGCAATGGCAACCCTTTTCATTTGTGCCTGTATCCGATGCACATCTCTATTTTAAACTATAGTGAGCATTCACTAAAATAACTTACCACAGCGTGAAGAAAACACTCACCTAAAAGAGTCTTCTGCTGCTTTATTTCACCATTACACATATTTTTCCAAATTGGAGTCATTCAATTACAGACTCTTGCACAACAACAAAGTCCATGAAGAAAATCTGCAATTTTACCTAACAGGGACAAAAGAGTTTGTGGTCTACTGTTGCTTCTCTTGGTTAGTTCAGATAAGTTATGACTGAGAGAACAGAATTATTATGGGAAAGACAGTTTGTGGAGCAAGCTGCAGGTGAGCTGGAGAGAGTAAAACCCTGTCATTATTTGAAATATTGTCATTGTTCTACTTTTCAATGACCTTCCATTGCTACCAAAAAGCTACTCCATGTGAATATTAGTATGCTTTGGGTTTACACAGTGACCCTGTCCAAGTCAGGCAGGTCAAACCTGCTGGATTTAATATTGGGTAGACTGAGACTTGAGTTGGTACCATTATGATTATGTCTGTAAAACCTTACACTGCAGGATCACATTTGGGAGGACAATCAGCTCAGAGCAGCCTGTGGTTTTCAATATGACACGCCAAAATCTGCCCAATCATTATCACCTTGTGTGGGTTTCAACATTAAAAAGAACCCACTCAACTCTTCCTGACCTCTGTTACCTACACCTCACCTATGTCGCTACTTGTTAATTGCATTCTGGGTAATCTAGGTAGATCAGGTTATGAAATGGATACATATGTGGAAGGAAAAACAAGACAGACATTAGATCTCCTGCAAGAACATTTCAATTTGGGGGGCTGCAGCCAATCTGAGCTGACATCAGGCGAAAGATGGGGGTTCACCCTGGGCAGGTGACCAGTCCTTCGCAGGGCCAACACACAGAGAAAACAACTAGTGATGGGAAGTTCGACTCTTCTCACTGACTCGGATCTTTTACTCTCGGACAGTAAATTGAACTAATCTTTTTTTGAGTCATTTCGTTCATTTTTACAGCGGGTGGCGCTGCATCCCTCTTGTGGGCGTTGTAAAAAAGACTGCGGTTCTCAAACACTTAACACTTTAGGCAACATCGTTTTGCTTCAGCTGACAAAGTATAATAAACAAAATGCAATTCAAACCATATGAAACCCTAGGAAAGCAAATAAACACCTCAATAAAGTGACAAGTGACTTGTGTCCTGTATCCTCTCTGCCATTGTTGTTTAACAGCACGACAGTGACTCGGTAGCTGTCACGTGACCTGAGGAAGGACGCTCGCTCAGTTGAGTGAATCCTGAACTAATCATTTCTGTTTCCTTTCGTCCTGAGATTATGCAGCTGCCTGCCATCATGTGGCGAAGGAAGGTACTGCATGAAAATGAACGAACGAACCACTCAGTTGAGTCAGTCCTGAACTAATCATTTCTATTTCCTGTCCTGCTGACTGAGCTTATGCAGCTGTCTGCCATGTGGCGAAGGAAGGTTCTGCATGAAAATGAACGAATCACTCACTGAGATGACTCATTACTCCCGAGTCATATAAAAGATGAGTTCATTTTGAACGAATCGTTCACGAACGACACATCACTACATACAACCATTTACTCTCACACTACAGTCAAATCAGTGTCCAATTCATCTCTGTGTGTCTTTGGACTATGGGAGGAAGCGGGAGAACCTGGACAGAACCCACATGCACAAGGGGAGAACATGCAAACGCCACACAGAAAGGCTCTTGGTCAAACCAGGAGGCAACAATGCTAGCCACTGCACCACCGTGAGACCGATAGTCTGAAAGCATAACGTCTTTACATCTTTGTTGCATTGGTGTCCAAATTAAATTAGGAATTTATGGAGGAAGGGTGATGTATATGAGCTCCTTGTTGTGTGCCCTCATGGCTTTGAAGTCATGCATACTTTGTTTTCCATATCTCTTCTCATTGTCTTATGAATGAACACTGCCACACACACTGGCCCAACTAAGGCAATGGATGGTCCTCGACTGTCCAACGTCCAGCTCCAGATGTTGGTCTCAAGCTTTAGCTGCATATAGAAATCAATGAGCTAAGTACTTGCAGAGATGAACTACCAGATGATCATAACCCTACAGTACAGTGCATGGTGTACAACAGCCTCTAGGCCCGTCTGAAAACAAGTTCACTCCGCTGATCCAGAACACAGAGGTTCCTGACCGCGTGTCTAACCCCCGACCAGTTAGAATCCTGTTACAGACTCTGTTTCCACTTGTTTCATGGCTCACACTTTGTTTCCCCATCTCAACTTTGTGGTTTCTCTCCTCAGAGACCAAATTAAAACAGAGAAATTGGTTGTGCTGCATCAATTTAGTCTCTGTTTTTTTAACTGTCCAGCTAGAAAGAAGCGCTAATTGTGTGAAGCAATCTTAGCGTAGAAGCTATATTTCAAATGGGATAGAGAGGGAAGAAAGAGATTTTTTGTTATGTTCTTTGGAACGATTGATTTTGTTCTAATTGTATTTTTTCTTAGCATTGATTTGCTAGTGTTACACTTAATGTCTGACTGTTTAATTTCCCTTTAGCTTATGAATGAGGAGCAAAAATGAGGTGGCTTTTGTATTGTGATAATACAGGAGGCAATGGATGTACTACCCATAAGTGTGTCGTGTATAATCACTTTAAAATAAGCCATTTATATGCACTTTAGGCAAGGGCCTCGTTTTAAAGAGGCCGCCATCTCATGCTGCCATGTTTCTACAGCAGCTCAAATGGATAAACCAACCAGAACATGCACTTCGAATTTTGAAGCAGAATTTTACAAGGCAATGACAAAGGCATCCTTTTTGGTACGTGAAGGCCACAGTATTCCTCTGAAACACTTGAGAAAGGGAAGCGTAAGAGGAGGAATCCTCAGTTTGTTACAATCTACAAGCCTAAACCAACACTGGACCTTTGAAACCATTCAGACCTGATTCCAACATCTGTCCTGAGTGATCTGATCATGTCCAGACTGCATTGAATACAGGTCTGAACACTCCTAATCTGTCCTAATGGTGTCCTCAATCTGATCTGTGGCCACATTCAGAAACGGTCTGCTTGGCATTTTCTTTACTAATCAGTATTCATACGTTTCTTTAGTCAATAGTCATACTTAGTGCTACCCAAATGTGATTGGATCTATGAGGAGGAATGTTTATAATAGTGTTTCATCAGTAATTATAAGTATTATTTACATGCCTGGAGATCTGCATATATCAAAGTGCGTTTGGCCGAAATGAGTAAATGAGGGTCGGTAATTAGGTCAGTCAGTCATTATCTACCACTTTATCCTCCACCAGAGGGTCGTGGGGGGTGCTGTGCCAATCTCAGCTACATCAGGCGATAGGCGGGGTACACCCTGGACAGTTCGCCAGTCCATCGCAGGGCCACACACAGCTAGAGACAAACAACCATTCACTCTCACACTCACTCCTACAGTCAATTTAGAGTGTCAAATTGACCTAATCCCCACATTGCATGTTTTTGGACTGTGGGAGGAAGCCGGAGAACCCGGAGAGAACCCACGCACACACGGGGAGAACATGCAAACTCCATGCAGAAAGGCCCTTGTTCCAACCGGGGCTCGAACCCTGGTCTTCTCGCTTCTCGCGGCGAGAGTGCTAACCACTACACCACCGTGTGACCCCGGTAATTAGGTTTAAACTGAAAATAAATAAATAAATGATTATAAGGTGAAAGAGTAAAGGCACATTAGATTGTCTTGAATTGAAGTGTTACTACCTTCACCTGGTCTCAAACTGTGGTCTCAGGTTTGTCCCGCACCACCGCTGACCTCTCCACCTCCAGAGTCCAAATCTTAAATCAAATACTTGTAAACTTCTTCCCTATTGTTACATACTGAGACGTCGTATCACGAACAACAACATTAAACGTGACACAACAGACAACAATGGAAGACATCCAGCAGCTCTTTTGTCTAAACATGATATCAAGCTTTTTGTATGAGAACAGACTGCAGGCGTTGGTCTCGACCACCCTTGGATATTTACACTGGTCGCCAAGGAGTGACCAATCAGATCAGTCATGGGAGGAGCCGGTCTAGCTCCACCCTGACCTTATCGTATCATTTTACTCTGTTGCCCCAAGAGAAGGGTGCCAAGAGAAGGCTAGTTATTTTGGTAATATGTTTGCACACTTGCTTCTATAGATGGATTCTCCACTATATAAAACAATACAATGATGTATTTTTTAAGTGCCATTACAGTGTGACACTGATGACACACACATTTGGCTCAACGACACAAAAATACAAGCGCTTCAAAAATCACCCCATTTACAACAAGATCAATCTCACGCATACAGTAGCTCCACTCCAACTCCCTTAAGGCCCATCGTTTACTGTTAAAAGCAAGCTGAATAAATGTGTGTACATACGTACTTGCAAACCTTCACATGCTGTATATCCCTGCACTAATGTCTTTGGATTGCGTCAGCTGAATAAGAAAGGGAATTCCAAAAAACAGAAATGGAGAGAGGAGGACAAAGGGAGGAGAGAAGGTTACCATAGTGAGGAAGAGAAAGAGATTATCATTAAACTCATACTCTGGCTATGAGGTAGATGGCAAATGGAAGTAGTAAAGGTGAAATTGTAACTGAGGGTGATACAAAACTCAATTATGTCTATTAGTTCACTTCATTATCGTGGTTCAGGTGTTCTAATGGCTTCATCTGTTTCTCTCTCGTTTTCTCTTTCTTCTCTTTCTTCTTTTTTGTTTTTCCTTAGTGTGCTTGATTGTTTTCCCTCGGCAGTTTAATGGACATGGAAAGAGAAAGATGAGATCAGGTCATTCACTCAGGCTTCCGACTCCTTCAGAAGCGGAATCGTAATGCTTTTCTCCAGCTGAGGATCCTTTTCCAAACATCTCACGGAGCAGTGAGTGATCAGTCGTGTAGCCGTGCAGTATCTGATTCAAATTCATATGGCCCTGAAAGATCGAGGTCGGGTTGGCCGAAAATGCACGACAACGATTAAAACAAAGCGTTTGTCCCACATTATCCAAATACCTGCACTTATCCTTGTATATTCTGTTGTGCGACACTTTTTAAACTTGTCCAGTGACAATTGTTTTGTGTTGTGGATACTATGTCAGAGGTAGGAAGTAAAGTACATATACTTTGTTATTGTCCCTTTTTTTCCAGGCATCGGCACTCGTTTCTCAAAACAGACCCATTACTTTTAGTGAATTAAATGGCACAATATGTAAAAGTTACAATATGTTAGAAATGGATAGCATGAAGAAAAAGTGTCAAACTGCCTGATAATGGTGCAACCCACCACAGTCACTCATTTATTTTTATAAAATAAATGAGTCAATATACACTATATACACACAGAACAACAAGACTTTGAGTTTGTTAGTGCACTGTATGAGAATTATTGAAGGTAAGTTGCACGTTGTGGTGGGCTGCTCTGGGTGAGTTATTTATTCAGCAGTGTTATGGCCTGGGGGGAAGAAACTGAGTCTCTGAGTCTGTGGGTGTGTGTTTTTATGCTCCAGTATCGTCTGTCAGAGGGCAGGAGGGAGAGCAGACTGTGGTGAGGGTGGGATCGGTCCTGGATGACTCTCAAGAAGACTGGGGAGCTTGAAGCTACGGGCAAGAGGAGACGCCTCCTGTTACCAAAACTTGAAAGATCTCGCTACCCAACTCAAAAACGTCTGGACCACAGGAGAAGAAAATAACGAGGGTTATAAAATATAGACATCGTATCATTTTTTACAGCCAACGTTTCTCTCTCTGTCTCGTACACATTGTCGGTGGGTGCTTAACATATACGGTAGAACGTTTTTACAGCCTGTTATTGTCAACTCTCATCGTATGATAATTCTCTGCTGCTGTGACTCCGCTGAATATGAGCGTTATACACAAGTACGATAGTGGCAACTAGAACTAGAATCAGTTAGAGAGTGGCGCATTCTGTGCATCAGGTACAGAGTAATAGGATTTACACTCGTCTTGTTAAGCCTAACAGAGGTTTTCAGGGACACATTTGTGGTGCTTTTCCACTACACAGTTCTGGCACGGCGCGACATGGCATGTTTTTTGCTTTTCCATTAGCGGTAGTACCGAGTGCTTCTTTAGCAGTGTTTGGAATAACGCCGGCGTTAGGTAACGGCGTTATTTTTTCAGTAACGGGGTAATCTAACTAATTACGTTCCCCGTCGTTACAGCGCCGTTAACGTTACTGGACGTAAAATGCGGTGCGTTACTATGCATTGATTGAATAAAGTGTGTAATCCCAACGCACCCCTGGCTCACAGCGAGTGAGGAGGCGGGTTAATAACGAGGAAAGCGATTCCAGCATACGCGCCACACACACACACACACACACAACAGCTAAACAGAGAATCGATGAAGCAGCAGAGATGGCGAGTCAGGACTCCGATGTAAAGTTGGCATTTTCATTGTGATCACATAATGTAATGTGTACATTACATTATAAAAACTTTGTCGACAATGAAGCATCTCACAATGGCACACGCATCTACAAAGTTAGTTGCCAAAAACACAGATTATTATTATTATTATTATTGAGAGTTTGATTTATTTAATTAAGAATAAGACTACAGAGCTAAAGACACTTTTTTGTTGTTTAAAAGTTTACTTTTGTTGAGAGAGTTTGATTTAATTTGAGTAAAATGCACTTTATATGGTGTAAGTGTGTAACTTTTCTTACAAAGATCATACTTAAAGTGCAGGATAAACATCTTGCTGTCTGTCAACATGCAATAAATATAGAAAGTTATGTACAAACATCTGTCTGTTCTACTCATTTCAACTGACTTGTGAAAACTACACAAAAAAATCCAAATTCTTTGACATATAGCAACTTTTTTTTTAACAGTCACGCAAATAGTTACTTTCCCTTTTATTATAAAGTAATTCAGTTACTAACTCAGTTACTTTTTTGGAACAAGTAGTGAGTAACTATAACTAATTACTTTTTTAAAGTAACGTTCCCAACACTGTTCTTTAGTACCTGCTCTGACGAGGTTCCAAGCGAGCCGGGCCGTTACTTTACGTGACGTCTACAGACTGCTGGCCACCGATTGGTGGAAGAGTCATGAGCGTGACGTCCGACACAGGAATCAAACTGAACAATGCAGAAGTGTAGATCAGTTAAGAAAGACTTGAAAATGCTGACGTTTAGCAAGGAAATGTCTAAGAATCTCAGTATTTAACAGAGGACACCGGTGTATTTAGTGACGGCACTGCTGAAAGCAGCAATTGCACAACCTCTTCGGCCATATTTCAGCTCAGTGACTTGCAGGAAGTACTGAGCGATTCTGTGAACAAATCTTTTTTAATTAACCGATTCTGCTGAATCAGTACACTGACAAATATTGCTTTATATCTCACGAGTCGAGCCATGCCGTGCCCAGCCAAGCCGTGCTGGAACTGTCTAGTGGAAAAGCACCATTAGTTTCAACTAAAATATGCATGCAAACGTTCTGAAAGTTAATGCTAGATGAAAAAGAACCAACTTTGTGTCATTGTCCGTCAGCGTCTTTACAGACTCACAAGGAATCCACCTGCGTCTGAAAGAGATGCACCAGGCAGCATATTGACACACTCAGATCAGAGTGTGAGCCAATAGTGAATATCCACTGAATCTATTTATCCAAACCCTGAATGTCAGTCCTTTTCTTGAATCTAACCTTAACCTCAGTAGGTATTGATAAATATTATAGTTTCTCATTCCTACATTTTGAGCTCAGTTTCATTTCCAAAGATACCAACAAGGGGGGCTTTGTTTTTGGGCTTAAATGTCTTACCTATTACTTGTGTGCATCTGTGGGCCGATATTAACAACCTCACCGCCGTTCGCTGAGAAACCTGACGAGAGTTCTCGCTGTTTCCCTGAAGTTTTCCCAGCCTGTGTGTTGATGCACACCATGAACTGCACACAGCAGTAACCTTCGTGGAAAAGTAAGAGTCCGTACCACTGCTGTTATCATCCCTGACTCTCTGTATCTTGTATTGACCTGGCGGTGGAGCAGAGGAGGAGGAGGAGGAGGAGACGCCTCTCTGAGCCAGCCGTTTGATGCTGTCCTCACTTTTGAGTGTTGCTCGTGTGCATGTACTGCAGAATGAGCTGGGGAAACTGTGTTGGTGGGCCTATTTTTCAGGATGACGTCGTTGGGAACGTACCGGAATGAAGTTTTGGAAGTTCTACATGAGCAATCGGGACATTCCATAAATAAACCTTGTAATGTATGATTGATACATGTAATATTGGTCATGTTGTGTCCAGAATCAGGAAAAAAGGTTGCTTACTTTTACAAAAAAAAAAAAAAAGTCCAATGTATTCTTCTACATGGGTGGCTAAGACTGTTTTGGACTATGGTGATGTGATTTACAGACACACGTCAACCCACTTGTGGTGGCCCCACATGGAAAGCCCAAGTGAAAAGTACATGTTGTACCCTTGACATGTGTTTGAAATGGTAAAATGGACTGAATGAGCCATAATACGTCAAATAAAACCTTCATACATTAAATTAAGTCACTTTGGGAAAGGGAACAATGGTTCACTGGCATGATAGTGACTGAAAACAAGGAGAAATCCACTTGGGACCCATCGTGTCAGCCTGAATATAACGCTTACGGGGCCTTGAACATGCTGGCTGAGGTCAATCAATGTCAACATTACTTTATCAGACCTTGTTCCTTCAATCTGATCCTCAAGTAAATCTTGAATTTGGAAAAAAAAACGCTTTCTCTTACTGTAAGATTTAAGAAATTTGATCTGAATCGTTCCAATCCATTATCAGGCTTTAATGTCGTATTTTACAGTACAGTCATTCAAGGCTGTGTTTGTGATCCAAAGGCTTTTTATACTGTGTTACTCCTCCATTGTTTTAGTGTTTTTAATTCAATATGATTGTAAATTAGGGTCACTCCTCAGTGATTTCTCTAGTAGCCGCACGTCTGCTTGTAGAGCTGCAGCGCCTCACTCGAGTGGCTCCCCTTCTTTTATGTGTATAATTTCTTAAAGTAACATCTCCATTACTTTGGTTGTCTCTTTCTATAATGAAGTTATTGTTCTATGAGTGAGAGAGGCCCAAGTCCAATTATGCTGCAAGGTCAGCGCTTATTGATTCACCATTCATCTGCTGTTGAGGTCATTACCGACATAGTAGCTGTGATGATAATCTTGATTATGGATGGATTGTTCAAGCAGGGTTATGATGAAGGGAAGGGAGAGGGAAGAGGGGAAAGGAAATGGGAACATGAGAGATAAAAAAACCCAACAACAACCTAAAAACAAACAATTTATTAAGAACAAAAAACTATTTTGTTGTTTGTCATGGAAGTAAACACAAAGAAGGAGGTGTGTGTGTGTTGGGACTAAAAGGCAAGCATCCAAAAAAAGGAGGAAAATTAGTTATTTTAATTAACATACAAGAGAAATGCTGCCTGTCCTTGCATAAAATATTTATTTAGTTTAGTTTTTGTGTTATCTCAGGTCATTTTCATCTTTGACCAAGTTTGTTCACCAAGCAATGTTAATTGTAAAATAATGATTTGATATGAGGGGAATAATGGAATATTCCAGCTGCCTGAATCGTCCCTACCCAGTGCTCTGGGTTCTCTGGATGCTTTTCAATTAAAACCTCGATTAAAATCCCTCGGCGCGTCATATAATCACACAATCAGTGCACGGGCGAGATGTTGAATTTAAAAGAGAACAAACAAATGAACACATGGGCTCACCACCTGCAAGGTCAGGTGGCAGGCAAAGCCAATGGCCTGGGTGTTTCTAAACCCTGGGCTCCCAGCCTAGTTACAATTTTGGGGGCAGAGCCGGAGCAGACAAATGAGATGGAGACGTTTTGTGGCAGAATTTGTCGAAGTCATTTTGAGACAAAGACACTCTTTCAAACACAAAGTCGTGTTAGCCGCTGTCACTTATGGGCGACTGCAATTATGTTTTTGGCAGGTGAAAAACGGCACAGCGTATATTTGCCTTTTACGGCAATTCCAACAGATAAAAATGGATTGACTGGGCTATAATCTGTCAAATAAAAGTGTCACGCATTAAATTAGGTACTGCTGTGGAGGAAATCATGCATCACTTGTAAGCTGCTGCTCTGGAAAGTGAAAAACGCCTTTTTTTTTGTTTTCATTGGCCTTTAAAGGCCCATTTATACTCTATTGTCATCTGTTTTATGTCCATTTGTCCCAAACATTATCTCCATCACTACCCTACATACCAGTGTGTCTTTTGTGTCTTCCTCTAGAGTTGGAGAAAGTTGCAGGCATCAACAAACATTTTTTTTTGTTGGTCTTAGATCCAAAATAGACAGAAACGCAGGCGGATTTCGCAGTGGTGGAATATAAGACCAAGTCGTCCCATTAATGGGGAATATTACTTGTTGTTGCTGTCAATGACGGAGATTGGTGACACGGCATTTTCGGTATTCCCATAAGTCCGCTGCAACATTTGACAACTTGCTTCGCCCCTCCAATTAAGTCATCCCACAACACTCGTGAGTGAAGCCAAGCACGTGGCAGTCACTATTTTCTGGCTACAGGGATAAGCTAGCATGTTTTAAATGCCTGTATGACTCTTCTTCATTGTTTTCTTGACTGATTGGACTATTGACTCTATACTGCGCCCACGATTTCTCGTGTTATTGCTCCATACGCTCTCGTATGCTCTCCTGAAACGTGCGACAAACGACAAAAGAAATGAATGGACGAAAGGCTCCGTTTGTCTCAGTTTCCGTCTTCTGCGTATAGGCAACAAAAACTGAGTAGGCCAGTATCTGTCAGATAATCTAAAAAGAAAATTAAATGGAGCCATTTGGGGGGAGAAACAACCTTCCTGTCAACAGGTAAAGGAGCTGGAATTCATTTATTTTTAGTTGTACTGGCCCTTTACATGTATTTCAAATGGTAACATGGCACGAATGGGCCATAATGTTCTAAAAAAAAAAATAAGACACTATATTAGGTTTTTTGAGTATGAAATAATGCTTCACTGGTAAAGTGTTTTGTTGGTTGTATTGACTCTAATGGTGTTTCAGTGAGCAATAATAACTGAGCAGGCCATTATCTGTCAAATCTAAATCTAAAGCATAATAGGAAGTCATTACGAGGCAAGTGAAAAGTGCGTGTTGTGAGTTGCATTGGCCCTTTACTTATTTCAAACGTTAAAATGGACAAAGTGGACTATGATCGCCTATAAAATGAGCATGAAATGAAATTGTCTCGAGGGAGAGACAAGGTTTGAGTCACGGGGTAGGAGCTGCAATCAATTTTTGGCAGTTGCAACCATTTTATACCAAATTACAGCACATGACTTTTGTATTGGCACCGCTATTTCCAATGGTAGAGTGGACTGAATGGGTGATGGCGTGTTAAGTGAAAGCTTCAAGCAATATTTTTCAGGAACAAACAAAAGTCGCAAAGGAAAAAGTCAACGGTACTGGTTGTATTACCTCCTTGCAGATATTTCAATTGGTCTCAACTATAATTTCCCAAATATTACAGTACATGTATGTATATAAATTATAAATGAAGACAAGTCATTTTGATTTGAAATATTGCTTCAGCCAAAAGCGGGAGCTGCAGTATACATATTTTTTGTTCACTTTCTTTTGCACTTTTGCAACTGGTTGTATTGATGCTCAGAACTAGTAGCTTTGCTATAATCTGTCAAATACAACTCTAAAACATACAATTTTGTTATTGTCTCAATCTATGATCTGCTAAACTCACCACCAACAAACCATGGTGACATCAAATTAAATATATATATTTAAACATTTTATTGTATAGATGATTTGCAAATGCAAAAATAAACGTTTCCTTTATAGAGCAGGAAGTCCAACTGATAACCTTGTGTGTCTTACATGAGCTACTTTTAAGAACAAGTGATCAAAGAGGAATTAAACCCAGCATTCAACGTAAGTCACGGAATAAAAACACCCACCGCTTAATTCATAACAACCGGCAAACAACCGCGCCCCAAAAATGATCAACAGAAGGCTCAAGAGTAGAAAAGTGTAAATCCTGACTAAGATAGGGACAGCGGGAGGCTAAGATCAGGGTTGTCAAATCTATCAGTGATGCCGCACAGAGAACTCTGGCTGAATAGGGAGGCCCACTGTTCAATGCAAGCCAGGGTCTGATCACCCCAGCCTAGGCGATGGGTATGATGTTCTAACAGACCCGAAAACACAAGTATTTCAATAGCTAATCAGCATTGCACAAACTCATTTGAAAAGGGTGTGAATGTGATGGACATTTGTTCGTATGTAAAAGTCACACACTACAGCTTTACAGTGAATCAATCCTGTTCGCAGTTCATCTGCATCCATACGTTGCTTCGGCAATGACAAGAATCCTCATGAATGAGCCAATTTCATCAATGAGAACTGTCACCTGCTTCACCCTGCAGTCTGAAAGGACATGTCAATATCATTCACAGTGTGATAAAAGAGGAGGCAGGAGAGCCTGAGCGTGTGGAGGAAACCTCACTCAGAGAGAAAAAAAAACGAAGGAAAAACCGAGGCTTTGAATGCATCTCCGTCCTCATATAAAGCAGCATCACTAACAGCATCAATAAAGCAACATCATCAAATATTTAAAAATCAAGCGTCGGACTTTAATCCACTCCAAATTACCCATGAGTGTCTGGCTCCATACGCTCCAAATGAATGCATTGCAGCGTTACATACAACACATTTATAAAGCAACACGGCGTGCATGATGCAAGCCCACTTCTGTGTCAAGCAAATGATTAGCAAAGCAAAAAGATGCTTTCCCCTTGGCGTAAATTGGTCATTTGGCATGAGAGAGTTTGTGCTCACGTGCGAGAGAGACACAGGGAGAATTAGTTTGTGTGTTTTTGCGAGGGGGAAAGTGTTTGAATATGAGTGTGCATTTGTCTGAATTTTTATTTGTTATGCCTTTGGAGGCTTTGGAAAGGAATACGAAATAAAAAATCTTGAATTTTACATACAGAGGCAGAAAGGGAGAGAAGGAGGAGGAGGAGGAGGAGAGCAGTAACTGTACAGCAAAATGAGAAAGATGTAACAACCAGGCTGCAAAATGCAGCTTGATCAGTCCTGCTGAGAAGAGACTGTGCACAAGAGACACATACTAAACAAACCAACACTCTTCAAATTTGAGGATTGAATCCCAAGTGACTACATCCGCCTAATTCATGTATTTTGCCTCCTCAAACAGAATAAACCTGAGGGGCCACATTTAATTCAGGTGTAAGAGGAATAAACTGATTCTGCATCTGTACGGCATTAACTTGAAAGCAGAACTATGCATTTTTACTCTATTTAACAGCTTTGGAATCCTTGTGCTGGTTTGTTGTGGGCAGATTGGGGGCCGTCTCCACTCGCCCTCCCGTCTGCTAGCAGAAAAGCAGCCTCGCAAGATCGAGGCCCCCCGACCTCACAATCAGGAGGTCGCACAAGAAACACAAATTGCTTCACGACATTACACACCCACGCCCTAACCAGGTCCTGGGTAAAAGATCAAGGCAGCGATAGACTTATTTTAGATGTTCATCACGGCAGAGTTGGTGAAAAAAGGAGGAAGACATAGTGAGAGGAAGAGGGAACGACTGTATGACCGAGTGATCTGTGTGATTGTATGAGATACTGCCAGAGTGGCCACAGTTTTCCACTCCCACAACATGCAGCAGCAGAAGGGGAGAGGTGAGGGCAGACACGCCCTTAAATACTGGGCGGGCACCCCAAAAGTGAACGTGGGGAACAGAAAATCATGAAGGTTCCACATGACAACTTAACCTGCCTTGTCAGGGTAAAATATAAAAATAAAAACATAAAACATACATTTTGTGTAATAAAAAATAAAAAGGCAAATAAAATAAATATCAGGTGTTCAATAAATTGCAGTACCTTAAAAAAAATATACTGTAGTAACTGACCCTGTTACACATATTCAGGAAAAAACAACGATTAGTCTTTGTTGTGCTGGGCCGACTTGTTGCTGGTTTTCTGTATATGTACAGTACACATACACAACACAGCACAACATGATCATTGTTCTCATTCAATGAGTGTTACACAAAGATCCAGAATAAGTGTCATCAAATGTTGAGACTGCAGATTGTAACACACTGAGGACTTCCTCCGCTCACCTTTCCCAAGTGCCTCAAGGAACCAAGCCTTTGCACAACAGAGATGAACCAGAGATTTTGTTCGTTTGCGTCGTAAGTTTCCACATCGAAAGAAAAAAACACAACCTCTGGCAGATTTGTCTGTCTGGGCGCACGAGGTGGAAGCCTTGATAAAGCAAGGCCCTTGCCTAAAAAATCTTATAAAGGGCTTAATCTGAAGTTATTTTATTTTCACATCTGCACCAAAGTCCTTGCACAAATTTGCAAATTTCACCATGCAGGGAGACGGGAGCTGCTGGTCTACTGCTGCCTCATTTGTTAAGTTTGTGTCACGTAAGTAAATCTGAGCAAAAGATTTCAAATACAGAAGTCACAAAATCATACAATTGGTCTTACTTATTAGGGCAGCAGTGCATAAACAACTCCTTTATGTTATAATGTTAAATCGCTACATTTTTTCAATGGACTTTGGTGCAGAAGGACACCAAAGCAACCATTTGTCACCATTCTCACCAGGCAGACAGAACCAGTCATAATAGCAGTAGCTATAAAGCAGTAGAAGATGAATGAGTGCATGAGTTTGCATGAAGGCGATCTCTCATCTGTCCTCATCTCTGGAACTGCACGAAGAAAAAGTCTGGATTTACTTTCTAGCTTCATGATATGATTTGTATGATACAACTCAGCCGTGACTGGATATTAGAGTTTAAACAGCTTTAAAAAACATGTCTGTATTTAATCATTGAAATAAAAGTGCGACCCAGTCCCTCCGTACACTGTAAACGGCAAATCATACTGTTTAATAACAAGCTTTATGTGACAAAATTGTGCGACATAAAGCCAGTTAACGGAACACTTGGCCTACATATAAACCCAGAGATTACGGCTGAGGAGTGCGTGGGCTTGTGTTTTATTTTTGCTTTATTTTTTTTACTGCCCTCCTAATATAAGAGTGTTAACACCTTACAGGAGGAGAAGGACCAGTAACTGTGCAGCCTAGTGAGAAAGAACAGGAACATTTAACATCAAGAGAACAAGAGAAAAGAGTGCACTCACAAAAACACAAGCACACACACACACACAGACACAAAGAAATACTGACGTACGTCAAATTGAGGGATTTAATCAGATGATGATGGAGATTTCTACTGATTTTTGCATAATGGCAAAGCGTGCAGTGTAACATTGTAATGGGCGATGGCAGAGATTGATAACTGAACACAAAAGCTCAATCCTCATCGGTTTGTAAGACCCCTAAAATATTACAGTTTCAGCCATTTATTCAATATAGTGAATACATTAATTTCATTTCATTACAAAAACGTTCTTTGGAAGAAAATATTCTGCTGATATAAAGTACTTTTTTCTGTCAACCCTGCACCTAATCTGGGGAGTTAATATTGTAGGTTTACCGATGCAATAAGGAAGCAGTACAATATTTTTTTTTTCCAATTTTACCCAGTGCCTTTGAATGTCACAGTTGCTGGTTAGCCTGTCAGGTTAGCTGTGACTAATTCATTTTATAACAGGCCTAAATGATTGTTTTCAGTGTCTGTCACTATTTGTTAGCTCATGTCAAAAACAACAACACAGTCATGGCGCTGTATAACGACTTGAGTGTTTCTGCAGTGCTGCTGGCAAAAAACAAGTTTCTGACACTTGGTGTTTCCAACATGTCACTTGCAATGGACCTATAAATAATGTAAGCTCATATTTATCCGCTATGACCTTCAGAATTTAGATCAAGTCCAGTGTTTGGGTGCAAAAATGAAAGGTAATGCATTAAATGTTGGATGAATGGACTGATACAATCACCACCTATTTGGCAAGAATCAGAACACTCACTAACAGTGATGTTCGCAGACTTTGCTCCCAGAAAGTATGCATTGTAGTGTATTATGGTTTAGTTGTTACCAAAGCAGATGAACTTTGCTTCTATACCTATACCTTCATATCATGGCATTTTTTTTAAGAATTGAATTTTATTAATCCCCTTAGGGAAAGAATTCCTCTGCATTTGACCCATCCTAGAATTAGGAGCAGTGGGCTGCCACACTGAGTAGCGTCCGGGGAGCATTGGCCGGGTGGGGATTTTCCAGTTACAAGTCAAGTTCCCTTTGCACTTGGCCACGGGCTGCCCCACTTGGCCACGGGGTGCCCCTTTTTTCGCTGATATACTGTACAAATACTGAGGAACAGTGGTCCCCACTTAAGCGAGTAGACCAGTATTTCTGTGTAATTGTGTGTTTGAATCCTCCACTGGACACACCCCCTGTGGTTCAGAGCAGTGCTGAAATTTAAATTATTTCCACAAAAGTGGAACTTTGGTGTTTCGCCTTTTTTCTCTGTGGAGCGCCCCCTATAGTTTTGGAGCACATATGTTTATGTCAATTTCGTTAGCCTATTGTTAACCACTTCATCCTCACTCTCCCTCTCTCTTCCCGTCTCCTGACCATGTCGAGTTGTTTTCAATGGACCCGGCAAACACAATCCATGGACTGACTTCCTCCGACAACAGCTTTCTCTGCTTCTCTTTAACCGGCTCTGCCATGATGAACGTCGAAGGTAATGCTATCACTTCTTTGATCTTATAGTCAGTACCTGGCTAATGGATGTGTGCGTAGTACCCGCGAAGCAATAGCAAGACTTCACGAGACCGGGTCAGTGGTCCTAATCTTGCAAGGCTGGTTTTTCAGCTAACAGACAATAGGGGGAGTGGAAACAGCGGTCTCCTTGCAACAAGCCATTTAACCATCGCAATTACTCTGAAGCTGTTTAATTAGGATAAAATCCTGCAGAGTTCCAAACCTATTAGTTAAAACACTATCATATATGCCAGTGGCGATTGCTCTAAGACAGCAAGTTCAGAATGTTGTCACATTATGTACTGTGTTGCCTCAGTCCCGTGTGGACTTTGCGAAGGATTGCTAGGTGATGTAGCCCATTTTTACATTTGTAAATAAAAACACTACTATAGTATTTCAGTTTTACATAATTATCACATTTCCTTCTTGTAGTTGTTTGTTTGCAGAATTGATGTATAAATAACTGGGCCTGAAATGAGCTTCCCTCTTTCAAAGACCAGCAACTGCCACTGGGATATGCACTTGTGTCAATATGTGAATAAGTAATGTCATTTAATGTAATTCAGAAAATACTTTCCTTCCAAAATGTAACAGAGATGTGTGACCCAAGTTTGAAAAAGACATTCTGTGTAATAATGTATGGAAGACTCTGTGATGTAGCTCGAAAGAATACTACATTTCTCTTCAGCCAGCTCAGTTGTAGTCGCCCCAGATGAAGTGGCTCCGACTGTGCATCCACTCCTCCAGTTGTCTCCCTGAATGCCATTCATTTCTCGGTCTATCGTGATGCCACATATGGGATGTGCCCGAGTGCCCGAGTGTCACGCTGAGTTTGTTGTGGTTGTCACCGACAAACGTCTGCTTGCGTGACTCGATCTGTCAGTCGTGGGGTGAACAAGGTGTAAAGCCTCCCCCATCTGTTGCCTCGCAGGCAGGTGGCCTAGGTAATGATGAGATGTAGCCTGGTTCAAACACGGCACCACTCAACGGCGACGATCAGTGGAAACATGTCAATTACTCCTTTTCTTGACTATGAAAATAGTTGAACCCTTCTCCAATGTTTCTTGAGTCGCCACAACCTAATATGACCGGTGAATTTTACTGCTCTTATAGCAATACAAACATTATAAATCATCATTGAATTTTGTTTTATACGTTTTAAAACTTTGAAACAATGTACTGTACCAACTAGTGGTGATACACTGCCTCATCTAGTGTCATGTAGGAGTGGGTAAGAGACAGGTACCCATATCTAAACTGTCTGTGTAGGGCATAGATATCTAAAAATGACGGGAAAGACATAAAGTGATGTTGGGGGTGTGGGATTGTTTCCCATCTTTTAGATCCATGGTTCCCAAACTGGGGTCCAAGCCCCCCTTAAGGAGGGGCCAGAGATCACATGGGGGGGGCACAGAGCTTTGACTGCTCTGAGTTTGTGAGGTTAATATAATTATATTTGTGGATCCCAATCAGACACTTTACTGGGTAATCAGAAGTCAGCATCAAAATAAAAACTATTTGTCCCGATCACGTTCCTGTTGTGTGAGAAACGTAAAAGTACCAAAGACTCACCGTGATCAAAACAAGAAAACAAGGCAATACCTTTGGTTTTGATTTAACGGCAGCACAGGACAGTTTTTATCTATATACACTGTGAGAATAGGAACAAAGACCTAAACTTTTTACTGTGTTCTTTTTGTGTGTGTGCGCCCTGGACAGGGTTTGGGTCGGGGTCCTGGTTTGTCCTGGACAGAAGCAAGGGGGGCTTCAAGGAAAAAAGGTTGGGGACCACTGCTTTAGATGACACTAACAGTAGAGGGGCAGCCCATGGCCTGGTAGAAAGGGAACTTAGCTTGTATATGGAGAGTAGCCTGTTTGAACTCCGGCAGGGACTAATTCTGGGCAAGATACCCAATGCCCATTTGCTCCCCAATGATTGGGTTAATTGGACAATTGACCCCAGCCACCAGGCACATCCAGTGAAAGCCTGGATAAATGTGAGGGGTTTTGTCAGGAAGGGCATCCCGAATAAAACTCTCTGCCAAATAAAATGTGCAGATTACTGAGAAAGCAGGAGAACTGCTGTGGCGACCCCTAGAGAGGAAGAAGCCAGAAGAAAAAAAAAAAGAAAGATGAATATTTTCCATAATTTTTGACCGGGAACAGCAAGGGTGTAAACCACTTTTTTTATGCTTCAGGAATGTTGTGAAAATATGTCACAGTCGACCAAACAGGAAGGTTAATCAAGTGTGTAAAGGCTCTTTCGTGAATGGTTTTACCTTGAATGGGCAAAGCCCTGATTAATTATGCAGGAAACATAATTTATTGAATCCCTGCAACTTCCACACAAGCAGGAACATCGCATGAAGCAGTCATTATTCTTGTTTGGGGCAAGAAAATGAGACCTTTGTCCTTGACGATGTCCTGTGTTTACGCCTCTTGAGACTGACCCTCACCTTGGTAAGTCCAGTTGTTACATTAACCGGCTCACTTAATAGACACTTAAAGGATGTCAGCATCTGACACATGACAAAATAATTAGCATTGCCGCATTCCATTAGCATAAAAACATCTATGTGAGCATCCAACTGAACACTTACGGATTCAGAAAGATCTTGTAGTGTGAACTTGACTTTATGCACAAACTTGTTCTTTCATCAAGTATAACAAGGCTACATTGAAACTATTATACTTATTTAAAATACTTTAGCATTTTAGCTCAGTTTTAGAAGTAATCTTCATACCAGTTTTAACAGGAAGTTGATTTTCTCCTCAATGGTTGTCAGCTTAGTTTCAGAAAGTATTACAAACAACAACTATGTTGTTCCTTTTCATTAGACCGAACGACGAGGTGAAACTCAAACTCAAAGTGTGTGTGTTTTCCTCTCAGCCGATCTGCTGACTCATGGATGATAAGAAACAAGAATGACGAGAATCTGGCGAACTGTATCATCGTCTCCTACTTGGCATAACGAGTATGGGTGTAGCCCAAAATCACACTGCAGATACCATGAAGTTGGTGGTCTTGCAAATGGAGGCGAACATCTGAATGGACTATATGCATGGAGCACGACTACAACTTCTGCTAAAATATAAACCAGCTGCTTTACTTCCTGTCCAATGTTGGTAAGGGGAGCTACATTTCTATTCCTGATGTTTTATTGAGAATGCTACTAGTTTTGAGCTCGTATCCGTTTGTGAACAACTTTCTCTGAAACACACGTTTTTAATGTTCAGATTTACTGTATGTTATATAGTTTCCAGCCTCGCAACACTGAAAATAGCATCTGTCGGAGGGCTGCATGTGTTCTTGTAAAGAATTTGAAAGTAAATGCTGCAGGAGAAGCAACACAGTCAATTACTTTCTTACACTGCTCAGCCTCTCCCGCTGACCTCACTCCATCATACGAATGTGTGCGAATGTGATGGCATACTGTGTCGCCATAGTGATCATTTCTGTGGACTTACACAATTATCAGGTCAGATAGGCCGACACTGATTGTTCATAAACAGTGTACACATGAAGGCGCTGGTAATCGCAATAGCTTAGATTAGAGTCATAGACAACACGGACAGTTTCCAGTAATTAGAGATGCAAACATGCTCTGTTTTATCCGCTCTTATTCTTTGCTCTTTAGAGGCCCTTGCCATGCAAAGAAAACTCACCAAAATTGGTGTGCACAACATTTAATCATTCATCATCTACTGCGATATCCCCAACTTGAGGGTTGCCAATCCCAGCTGACATAGGGCGAAAGGTGGAGCACACCCTGCACAGGTCGCCTCTCTATCACAGGGCCGTGTGCACATCATGACCTGTGGAAAATTGCTGTCTGACACATTTTTACATTTTGTGTGCCAACAAGTCATGCAGTGAGACTCCGCCTTCACCTTTCTTAGATCTGTATGCAGGTTACCACGGCAACTATGGTATGTAAGTATGTTTGCAGGAATCGCATGCAGCAGTCTTTCCCAACATCTCTATTCGTTTTCATCTTCTAGGATTCTAGGGCCAATCACGTACCATCTACTGGCTACATTTGCTAAACTCTGATGAATCAAACTATTGGTGGGCTCTCTCTAGTGCAGGGGTCTCAAACTCGCAACCCATGGGCCAAATTTTAAGCTTATATCACCCCTACTGAATAAATGTTTGGAAAAAAAGCATTTGTGCTTTTCAGTGACTGGCCCCCCTCCTGACCATGACGAGATGCTCAGTGGCCCCCAGGTCATTTGAGTTTGAGACCCCTGCTCGAGGGCCAATGGCGATTGAATGGGGGCTACAAGGGCCCATTCAGTGCTGCTTGCGGCCCTGCAAAAGAGGCTTGGTCCCTCTTATTTCACAGAATGTTATTCTTCAGTGCGTCTTTCAATGCATAAAAATAAACCAAGGGTATCTCTGTTGATGAGCAGTGATGTTCAGCTGGGACACACTCCAATCATACTTCAAAATAATGAGACCTTGAATGAAATAAAAGATGATCCTTTGTTATTACAGGACACACACACACACACACACTCAACTGTAGAGTCCTCGAGAACTTGAACACACTCACACACACACAATTTGCCCCTTAAGGTCTATGACATGGAAAATCATGACATGCACACACACACACACACACACTAAAACACACAGAAGAGGGGGATTAGGGTATCAACGACTTAAGACTTGACATATGTGACAGTGACCGGGGCATGACCATGTCATGACTGAGTCTGTGGTGAACCCACACACACACACACACTGTCAAATCCTTTTACATGACAGACAGAGAAAGTGTGAGAGAGACAAACTGACAGATAAATGTGAAAGGCACGGTTTTACTTTTTCCAAAAGAAAATAATGTTTTAACTATCCCTTCTGAAGGAGACAATGATATTACTGCTGACAGCATCAATGTGACCACTGCTATCCAAGACAAAACCCTTTCTAGGAATAAAAGCAATGCTGTTTATTGCAGTGAGGAAGTGAGGGATACATGCAGTACTACAAAATGATTCATGCTTAGTCACAGGTGTGTTTCAAGGGATTTTGGGGGCCTCGGGTAAAGGGGTTTGAGGAGGGGTATTTGTCGCAACACCCTTGGTCATTAATTGGGACGTTTTAGCAATTGCATCAACTGAGGGTGCGGTGGCTAGCATTGTTGCCTCACGGCAAAGGATCACTGGCTCAGATCTCAGTTCTAATTGACCAATCCTGCCTTTCGTCTTATGTCTCATGTCAGCTGGGATTGCTCCAGTGCTGATTTGTAGGGAAAATCTCTAGAAAATGAATGAATCACTGATTTATGAGATCATGTTTGTGCAAAGAGAATTGAAATACGTTTTTTTATTTTTCTCAGTGTTATTTGTTTAACTTCATCACATAACCGTTGGTATATTTTGTTTTTCCCTCTCCAAAGGTTGCTTTGAAGTATTAAAGTGAATAATTGTGTCAAAAGAACGGCAAGT